>NC_058088.1:79853962-80153962 GCF_014858855.1 Bufo gargarizans | reverse complement strand
AATAGGAATACACACATTGCAGGAAATGGCAATAAATATAAATGATGACACAAGATGCACCAATAAACATAGTGAGGGTCCAAAAGAGGTGGTAATGCCACTCTGGGGTATTACATATGCAATACCCCCACAAATTCCTTCTCCACTGTCTAGATAGAGATATAGCTCTCTATTTCTATTTCTGTTTAGAAGCAGGAATGAATGAATGAATGAATAAATGAATGTTGTCTGGACCACTTCACCTGCTTCTCTGAGATCTCTAAGGGTACTTTCACACTTGCGGCAGAGGATTCCGGATCCGTCAAAATGTTTGCAAACTGACCGCATTTGTCAGACGGATCAGGATCCTAATCCGTATGACAAATGCATTAAAAAAGCCAGATCCGTCTCTCCGGTGTCATCCGGAAAAACGGTCTGCACATATTTTTTGGTATGAGCATGTGCAGACCGCAATGCTGGATCCGTTTTGTCGGGACACTCACAGCCGGATCCGGTATTAATGCATATCAATGGGAAAAAATGCCAGATCCGGCATTCCGGGAAGTGTTCCGGAATTTTGGACGGAAATAAAACTGCAGCATGCTGCGGTATTATCTCTGTCCTGAAAAGGCAAAAAGACTGAACTGAAGACATCCTGATGCATCGTGAACGGATTGCTCTCTATTCGGAATCATTAGGATAAAACTGATCAGTTATTTTCCGGTATTAAGCCCCCTAGGACAGAATTCAATGCCGCAAAAGAAAGTGCCCTTAGTGTAAAAGTACCCTTAGCCAGCACTGAGGGGAGGGGAAGAGAGCAGGGAAGCTACTGAGCATGTCTGTCCACCTTTGAATGCAGGAGAAGGTGGACCAGTAGGATAAAAAACAGGGGGTGCTACCAGAGAGGAAAATGCATTGTACATAAATTAAAAAACCTAACAATGATGTTATTACATTTATATTGCCATAATTTGCAAGCTTGTCTATCTCCTTTTCCCGGGATTACTCCTTCAAACGGGCTGCCACTCTATGAGCATTAAAAACATATCAACTAGATATTTCATCAGTGTTGGATCAATTGGCATTTGACCGCTGGACATTCTTCACTGCCTGGAATGAAGCGATCACAGCTCTTGGAGGAGTGTAACAGTCCTCTTAACATTTCCAAAACAAAGCCATACCCAACTTGAAATTATAAGCACCTTTCTCTCAAAAGTAGCAACACATTGTCCTCAGACTTGATACCATCTATGTCCTCTATCGCATATGTTTTTCTATCTTCTCTCCTGTTTAACCACCTCAGCTCCCCCAGCTTAAACCCCCTTAATGACCAGACCACTTTTTACAATTCTGCACTACACTACTTTCACGGTTTATTGCTCGGTCATACAACTTACCACCCAAATTAATTTTACCTCCTTTTCTTCATAGCCTTCATTTGGTGGTATTTCATTGCTGCTGCCATTTTTACTTTTTTTTTTGTTATTAATCGAAATTGACCGAAATTTTTGCAAAAAAATGATATTTTTCACTTTCAGTTGTAAAATTTTTAAAATAAAACTACATTTTTATATACATTTTTCTCTAAATGTATTGTTCTACATGTCTTTGATAAAAAAAAATGCAATAAGTGTATATTTATTGGTTTGCGCAAAAGTTATAGCGTTTACAAACTATGGTACAAAAATGTGAATTTCCGCATTTTTAAGCAGCTCTGACTTTCTGAGCACCTGTCATGTTTCCTGAGGTTCTACAATGCCCAGACAGTAGAAACACCCCACAAATGACCCACATTGGCGCGTCCAGGAGGAACAACAGTGCCGCCGCCAGGACGCAATCTTGTGTGCGGCGGTCCTGAGGAGGTTAAAAACACACTGCACTGTCCAATTTTATTTTATTTATTTTTTTAAAAGCACAGCCTAAAAATTATCCCTTTTTGGTGGCAGATGCCTTCTCTGTCTTCTGATCTGTAAACTGGCAGCTGCCATTTTGACCATTCCGTGCAGGACAAATTACAAAAGTTTCACCAAAGAGTCACCAAAATTAGAATCTTATTTGAAATCTGTAACAAATGCAATTCCTTTAGAGCCGATTAGTCAATAATGATTAGAATAAGGCTACATTCACACGAACATATTTTGTGTCCGTTTTTTTTTTTTTTTTTTTGCGGATTGGATGAGAACCCATTAATTTCAATGGGTCTGCAAAATATCCGGACAGCACACATCCGCATTCGTATGTCTGTTCCGTAGCCCTGCAAAAATAATATAACATGTACTATTCTAGTCCGTTTTGTGGACTGGGATAGGCATTGTTACAATGGATCCGCCCCAAAAACTGATGCCATACAGACGCCAACCATTTTTTTTGCAGACCGAAAAACACATACGGTCGTGTGAATGTAGCCTAATACAGATGTGTGAAGAAAAGACCGGCACTCAACTTTGTTGATGATATATTGTGCTGTTTATTGCCACATTGTAGTTAAATGACGCGTTTCGTCTCTTAAAGGCCTTCCTTGGACATGTCTGAGGAAGGCTCATAGAGCCGAAACGCGTCACATGATAAATACAATGTGGCAATAAACAACTCATTAGATCATCAACAAAGTGAGTGCCGGTCTTTTCTTCTACTAGACGCGAGCACCACGTCAGAAATACCGGAGTGCCGACTTGTATATACTACCAGAATAATACAGAATCCGAATATGAGCCCAGTTATGGTGTATCATGCTTAGTACGGGTGCAGACGGACTATTGGACCTCCTCTGACTCCATTGTCTGGACGAGACCTCAAACTCTGCACCCCTGTGCTTATGAGGTCACGTATGTCTTTTTCGCCTCTGTTTTATCCGATTTTGAGCTGTATGGACTTGATCCAATCCCAGTTCTGACCCAATGCTATATAAATTGTGTGTAATTGCATTTTATAATTAAAATAGCCCCAGAAATCACATTCATATATGCAGAGACGTATTTAAATCATGCATTATTTTCCCCATAATAACCTTTTCTCATGTGTGAGAACAATTTTGCTTAAAGCAAAAGATGTGTCTTTGCCCAATAACATTAAATCTTTTCCTGCCAAACATGTCTAGCAGTCTATTGCAGCCAGCGTTGTACAATTCCCCCTGGCAGGAAAGGGCTTAAGGCATTATTAAATGGTGTATTCCCTGCAATAGTGAAATGCATAGTGCTATAAAATTAACAGTCTGTATCGTCCTCCTTTGTCAGGTATCTTAGGCTGGCGTCTCACTCTAGTCTGACACATTTCATCTCCTCTCATTAGCCATGTCTGCCCCGTGAGTTGAATATAAAGTTTATAGGTGGGGAGATGTACAACTACTCACAATCTACATTGTATTGTTCTTGACTTGACTGTGATCTGTTCCTGTTGCGTGAATAGTTATTTCACAGCGTGGCCCTTAATTTTTATATATATATTTTTTATTATAAAAATGACCATTTTTCACAGCAGGCTTTACCAACAAGACCATTGGTTGGTCAGATTTTTACTAAGCATGTGTTTGACTGTCAATTACTTTGGGAAAAAATAGGTAATTTAATGAAAGATAAAAAAAAGGCTATACTATATGCATTGGGAGATGAAAGGCAATTATTTTCTGAATACAGCTACCAGCATAAACATGTCTAGAATCTCAGGAGGGGTCGGCGTTAATCTTGTCTATTTGCTGGAATCTGCCCAGTTACGTCTAGTAGAAAACGATCTTTTGAACTTTTAAGCAAGATTGTCTACTGTATTCTGTATTCACATCTTTAATGCTTTCTGGAATTATATTAATCTTATCTATAGGAGGTGTTGCGTTAATCCGCATCTGTTCATTTATGGCAAATCCATCTCCGGGACTTGCACCTGGCCTGACCCCTAGCTCTCTCTATTAAAGGAGTTATCCCATGAATAATGTAAAAAAATGAAAATCAGAGATCATATAGTACATGACACACTCTTTCAAACAAATCTAGAACCAGCCTTGTAACTCACATGGATCCAGAGATCTCCACATTTGTTACTTTGCTAGATTTATATCAAGCTGAAAGCTCAAGGGAGTGTCTTTTCTCCTGCAGCTCAGGGGTGTGTCCATTCTGCTGCAGCTCAGGGGTGTGTCCATTCTGCTGCAGCTCAGGGGTGTGTCCATTCTCCTGCAGCTCAGGGGTGTGTCCATTCTGCTGCAGCTCAGGGGTGTGTCCATTCTCCTGCAGCTCAGGGGTGTGTCCATTCTGCTGCAGCCCAGGGGTGTGTCCATTCTGCTGGAGTTTTCTCCCTATCACAGCTCAGGAGGCAGTTAAAGGATGTAACTGAGCATGTGCAGCCATTTCAGTGAGCAGGACACAGAAATAAGAAAACAAACAGGTGGTGCTATACAGATACATTATATTGAATAACTTAGTAGTTACACAAATTTTTTGAACTTAAAGCTATTACAAAATTATGCAGATGCAGGTGCTGGTTTGAAAAATGCTGAATATTTTGTGGGCCAACCCCTTTAAAGGGTTTGTGTAGTACATAGATATTGATGACCTATCCTCAGGAAAGGTCATCGATATCAGTTTGTCAGGGGTCCAAAACCCCAGGATCCCCGCCGAACAGATGGCTGAAAAGGTACAGACAATCGTGTGAGTGCTGCTTCCATTTCAAAATTACCTGTTTGCCATCTCATTTGCAACGGCTGCGCAGTGTGCAACTGAGACGAGCAGTTGTAATTACACTGCGCCACCACTATAAGGGCTCATGCACATGACCGTTTATTTTTTTTACGCATACGATCCGCATTTTTTGTGGGTCGGATGCGGACCTGTTTGCTTCAATGGGGCTGCAAAACATGCGGACAGCACACCGCGTATTGTCCGCATTCAAATGTCCGTTCCATGGCACCCGCAAAAAGTCCATTTTACAGACATGGATTGGACCGTTCTATAGGGGCCGGACGTTCCTTTCTGCAAAATGTGGAACGCGCGTGGCTGGTATCCGTGTTTTGCGGACCGCAAAACAGGCTACGGTCATGTACATTAGCCCTAAAGGAGACGATGCACAGGTAGTTTTGAAGAGAAAGCAGTGCTTGCACAAGCACCAAGACCCTTTCAAACAGCAGATTGGTGGGGATGCCAGGATTCGGTCCTGCCACAATTCTAGCATAAAGTCCTGTCTCAAACTAAACCAACCAGTAGTTGTCTATCCTTGCACCACATGTATCATCCAATCTGAGGCACTGTGATAAATATGCCCCTGTGCTATGATGTGTGTAGTGACCTTTTATTTATATGTCTGTGCTTTGATGATATCCTGATGTGCTTTATCCCCATAGTGTGACATCACTGTTCTAATCATTCCAGTATTGTCATAATATTGTCTGCATTATCCCTACAAGGTGACATGACTGTGTGCATTATATTGATATAGATTATTAAAATGTGTTGTTTTTTTTGTTAGTTCTGTCGTTTTTTTACAAGTGACATTACACAGTAATATATGCTGGTTTAGAAAAGTAGTTAAAATGAAAGAGAATCAGAAAAGACCGAAGCATCCAGATGTTTCCTTATGATGTATTCTGATGTGCTTCTTTGCCAGCTCAAGATAGTTACTATCATAATGCCTAAGGCATACTCCACTAACTCCGACTAAAGCAGAGATAATGCAATAGAATTTTAAATACCTTTTTAAGACAATACTTTGAATCCAGCTCAGCATTACTGCCGTTATTACAGGGAGTGTGCTGAAAATATTTTCTTTCAGCGATTTCAGCATTTTTCTTGAAATATTTCCAAGCTGCGAGATACAATAGACAGCCCCGTCTTTGATTGATTATACTTCCATTCTATTTTGCTCAGTTTTCTAAAGTTTAAAGAGTAAATGCTTTGTATAGTTAAAGCAAATAAACATCAATGTGAACTTCTGTATTTCTAGATTTGTTCCAGAATTAAGTACCGTGACAATTGTATCTAATTTTATAAGAACTTTCTGGGTAATGGCTTATGTAACCTGACTGCTATTCTCATGCTTTAAGGGTCCCCACTGGTTTACAATTCATGGTCCAGGCCAGTGGCATACTGCCAATATAGGCAGACCACACAGCTGCCCGTGGCACGGGGGGCCCAGAGCGAACAGAAGACCCCGCCCACTTGTCCTCTGTTCAGGCCCGACTTGCTACTCCTATGCTCAGTCAGGGCCCCCCCCCCCTCTGCCAGGTCCGGCACACATAAAGCCCCGCACAGTCATGTGATCAGCTATGTGTGTGGGAGGAGTTAGGGGAACACAGGCTCCCTGTAGGACTGTGATGGTGGAGAATGCAGAGATACTTTATGTATGGAAGGTGTGTGTAAAGCAGGGCTATGTCAGTGTAACCAGTCTATTCTATGGTTTTCTGTGTGTAAAGTGCACACAGTAGTTCTATCTGTGTAATGGACATGTAGCAGAGCTGTGTGTGCAATGTGTATATAGTAAACTATCTGTGTAATGGGCATGTGGTAAAGCTGTGTATGTAATATGTATATAGTAGTGTCAGGTGGGCACAGTGTATGGCAGTGTCAGGTATGTGCTGTGTACGGCAGCGTAAGGTGGGCACTGTGTATGGCAGAGTCAGGTGGGCCCTGTGTATGACAGCATCAGGTCGGCACTATGTATGGCAGCGTCAGGTGGGCACTGTGTATGGCAGCGTCAGGTGGGCGCTGTGTATGGCGGCAGTGGTTGTATGTTTAGTGTATGATGTTGGATAAATGTCAAATTGTCTACATTTATTTCTGCATAAGAGACTAGCAATGGTTCCCTGCAGAAATATCAGCCTCATAATGTTATGTGGCCTATGCATTATATATATGAATTACTGCAAAAATTCCTGCTCTTCCTCGGCTAAAAATACTCCTCAAAATTATTAAGGAGTAATTTTATTCTTCTGGAAAAATGTAGCGTGACCTCTGGGCAGCACGCTCTGCTGGTGTTCCAAGTCCAAACCCTCCCTGTCTTACCAGTCCATCCAGGCTCCCAGGCACGCAGCATAGCGATTATCTCTCTCTCTCTCTTGGGCACCGCTGCAGTGCCCACTGGCCAATCAGCATTTAGCAGTGCAAAGCTCCTGCTGCTGATTGGCCAGTGTATGGCTGGCAGCAGGAGCAGCACAGCAGGTTCAAGTAGACAGAACTTTGCGGGTGCGGCAGTTGTATACTGTGCTCACGTGCTGCCTGCCTGCCTCATCAGCCACCCACCGGACCGGACTGGAGAACAGTCGGTCACTGAACACAGCCAGCCCCCCCCAGCATCACCACCGCCAGCCCAGAATAAACACTTGCCTCCCCTGATGTGTGCCACAACCGAGCTGCCCACAGTAAGAAGAGTAAAAAAAGTTAATGTGGGTATTTTTGATGGGGGAGGGCAGCAGCAAGCAAGCAGAGTCCCTGTGGGGTTGGGAGGGGGGGGGGAAGGATTGTAGGTTTATAGATAGAGGACTCAGGACAGTGTGCTCCCCCCCATGAACTCTGCTTGCTGATAGAGGACAGAGTGCCCACCCAGCACAGCTGCACATCCCCACTCAGTCACCTTGCAGGGTTATGCACACTAAGCATCAGCAGCAAGGAGTTAAATGTGTTTTCCAACCCCTATAATGCCCCCCAAAATGCCCGGGCATGTCATACAGGTAATACTTAGCCCACTCTCCAGCACATGCATCCCTCCTAATGCCTGCAGAGATGTGGGGGGCAGTTAATAGCAGACCACGATGGGAATGAGCATCCCTAGCATCGCAGGTGACACTAGGGAGGCTCATTTCCGTTGCAGCCTGCTATTGGCTGCACCTCTTCCCCACCGGGCATTAGTACTACCTGTATATGTGCCAAGCATTTTGGGGGGCATAATAGGGGTTAGATAACCCGTTTAGCCATTAGGATACTGGAGGTTTTTGCATTTTTGCATTTTCATTTTTCTCTCCTATCTTCCTTTAGCCATAACTTTTTTTTATTTTTGTGTTAACCTATCCATTTGAGGGCTTATTTTTTTTTCAGGCCAAGTTGTACTTTAATATGGCATACAATGTAGTGGGAAGCAGGCAAGGTTTTACGGGTTTTGCTCCTATGGCATTCCCTTTGCAGCAAAACTGCCCTGTGCCCTTTATTCCCTGGTTCAGTAGGAATACAACGGGGGGGGGGGGGGGGAGCCAGGGCAGGTGGTGGAATGGGCCAGGGGTGGGTAGTGGGCAGAGTTAGGTTGGCCCAATTCATGCTATGGGGCCCAATGATTTGTATGTACGCCCCTGGTCCATTAGGGACCTGGTAAGCACTGGAACAGCAGCAACAGGATCAGTGAGGTAATTAATGCTTCTTTTTTTATTATAGCCATTTTGCCCCATATATAAAGTAAGTCCGCTAGCTAAACCCTTTAAAATGTTTGTATGAGACTAGAAAAAATTATCTGCTGTTCCTCAACACAGCATCATTCCCTTTCATGGTCAATGTCTGGTGCCTGCTTTTTTAATAAGTATCATCTGGTGGGTCCAATCTGTGAAGCCATAGTGGGACCCAAAGGACCAGGAGAAAAATCCATTTGGAGCTGCTTAGTAGTGTTGAGCGCGAATATTCGAATCGCGAATTTTTTTCGCGAATATCGGCACTTCGCTAATTCGCGAATATTTCGAATATAGTGCTATAAATTCGCAATTTCGAATATTCGTTTTTTTTTTTTAATTGTTATATTTTTTCCTTTCCCACTTCCCTAAAGTTGTTCTTACCTGTCCTTTGGATTCCTGGCTTCCTGGCTGCTCCAGTCAGTGCCCGTTGCCGCTTCTGCCGCCTTCCGTGCTCATGGAGCGTCCCCATCTCCATGGGAACGTCTCCATATACTAGAATGTACTGTCGGATTTGAGAATTACGTTGAAATCGCAATTGCGATTAATATAACACGAAATAATCGCATTTGCGATTTCAACGTAATTCTCAAATCCGACAGTACATTCTAGTATATGGAGACGTTCCCATGAGCATGGAATATAGCATTACTAAGTTAAAAATCGCAAATGCGATTATTTCGTGTTATATTAATCGCATTTGCGATTTTTTTTTTTTTTTTTTTTTTTTTTTTTTACTTTGGTTGGCTTCAATGGTAGAATTAGCGAATATGACGAATATATTCGTTATATTCCACAAAACGAATATACGAATGTATTCGTCATATTCCACAAAACGAAGATAACGAAGTATTCTGCATCTCAGTTATATCTACCTATTCATCAACTTCGCTAATTCTAGCAATCATATAGGACAGTTTACTATAGAGACAGCTAAGTATAATTCGCTATGCGATTATATGACTGCTTTTTTTTTTATATAAATAGAATAATTATAATACCTGATAATTATTATAATCTATTTATATAAAAAAGCAAAGTAATATAATCGCATAGCGAATTATACTTATCTGTCTCTATAGTAAACTGTCCTATATGATTGCTAGAATTAGCGAAGTTGATGAATAGGTAGATATAACTGAGATGCAGAATACTTCGTTATCTTCGTTTTGTGGAATATGACGAATACATTCGTATATTCGTTTTGTGGAATATAACGAATATATTCGTCATATTCGCTAATTCTACCATTGAAGCCAACCATAGTAAAAAAAAAAAAAAAAAAAAAAAATCGCAAATGCGATTAATATAACACGAAATAATCGCATTTGCGATTTTTACTTAGTAATGCTATATTCCAGGGATCAGCAACCTCCGGCACTCCAGCTGTTGTCAAACTACGACTCCCAGCATGCTCCATTCACTTCTTTGGGAGTCCTGAGAACAGCCATGGAGGTGTGCATGCTGGGAGTTGTAGTTGCACCACAGCTGGAGTGCCGAAGGTTGCTGATCCCTGCTATATGCCATGCTCATGGAGCGTCCCCATCACCATGGGAACGTCTCCATATACTAGAATGTACTGTCGGATTTGAGAATTACGTTGAAATCGCAAATGCGATTATTTCGTGTTATATTAATCGCATTTGCGATTTCAATAGGAGAGTAGCCTTTAAGTTTAAAAAAAAAAAAAAAAAAAAAAAATCGCATATGCGATTTTTTAAATCGCATATTATTCGCAATAACTAGCATAATGACGAATATTCGATTTCGACGAATATAAAACGAATATTCTATCGAATATTCGCGAATTTCGTCGAAATCGAATATGGCACCTGCCGCTCATCACTACTGCTTAGCAGCTAATGAATTGCCACTAGCGTGTATTTCTTTGATTTCAAACTTATTAGACATTATTGATATTGGGGTTAAGCCCAAAGAATAATTTCCTCTGGTGGTCCCAAGGAACCCCAGTCTGACGTTGGCTATCCCTTTAGTGTCATTCATAGTTATTTCTCGTTCCTCAGGTGAACACCGATATAACAGGGCCCTATACAAGAACAATATAAGGGGTTGTTGGTCTTCAGTTGCTTAGAAAAAATGACCCCTAATAGTTTTCTAAGATTCCACCTAGAAATTGCTAGTTCCTTTTATACAATTCAATAAACAGTAGGAAACTGTACTTTTTAAGGTGGTCGTTGACTCTGTTATCTATAGAGACCCTGTGTAACTGCACAGATTCCATGTAAGGTATCTCCATTCCTGTCCTGTACTGCTTAACATGGATAACTCCCTATTTTCAAGTTTTTGGGCTTGTAACCTCCTAATCACATGTGAGATCTCGGTTCTGTTTTTCAATTCAACTAATCTAAGATTAAAATTTAGTCATTATAAGATAAAGAAATAATTTTGTTGGTAAAGGGCATTAGGACCCATACATTGTCCTCAGAGCCCATACTCCTTTAAATAGGACTCTCATTAGTCCTCCTACCCCTTTTCCAGAACTGAATTGAGCATCATGAAGAGAGCTGCTGTAAGGTGGCAGTACAAGGCAATAAAGCTTATATATGTCTATTTCAGACTCTTTGAAAGGGGTTTTCTGGGCATTTGGTCCAATTAGGACATGGTGTTAACCTTACTCCCTTGATGCAGCTGCACTGCGGACACTTCTGCCCTGGTCCCGGCTGGATGTGTCCTCTTCTTCTTTTCCTGTTTGGATGCATTGACCAGTGCAGCAGAGATGGGGATATTGAGTCCTCCCCTCCACAGGTTAGCACCATGTCCTAATTAGACCAAATGCCCAGAGAACCCCTTTAAAGAATTTGAAATAGACATAAATAAGCTTTATCTTCTTTCTTGTACTGACAATTTACAGCAGCTCTCTTTTTGGTGATCAATTCTGTTCTGAGAAAGGGGTTGGAGGGCTAATAAGACAGTAGAGAGTTGACTTATGTTCTGGTATATAGAGAACTAATAGGTAACAAGAATTACAGTAGAGGGGTTTGTGAAGAATTGGTCGTAATAGAAAATGTATATGCATAATGAAGTACAGATCATGCAAACTATAAATTACTGTACATGCTTGGCAATAAAAGTGCATGAGTAAATAACATACATCTCCTTTAATAAGAAGCACAGAGGTATATAGATAGAAATGCCAGCCACTGGGAAATAAGCTCATTAATTTCAGTGGAGCAGCTGATACCATTCGCATCACGGTGACAATGAAGGAAGCATATTTAAAGTAATTAATTATGATTGTCCTTACCAGTGGGCATTTTATTTATTTAGACTTGACAGGTCCACTCTTCGTTTCAGCAGACGTTCAGTGTCTGGTTACTGTGCCTTGTCTCTGAGAGTTAATTGGATATAGGTCTTGGGTATTACATATTAGTCTAGGTTAGAATACAGACATTTGGGATTTTTGTTCAGACAACATCAATGCTAAGTTCCGCTAGTATGATGAATGACTCACTTATATTCCATGAAAAGCAAGCTTAGAAAGGCATCATTATGGCAATGAGGAATCAATCACAATGTAGTAACCCATATTTTGAGCAGTTATTCTTTGCATTGGGAAGTTAAAGGTGTAATTACTTTATGGAAAATTATGAATACATTAACAGGTTTAATAAAGACTATAACTTGGTGCAACCACAATTCCTGATAAGATTCGAGCTATTGTTACAAGTCAAAGGAGTTTCCCTGTTGTCTCACCTTCTCCTGTGTACTAAAATAGTTTGTGGTAATTCCAGTGCAACTGCCTGACGCCTGATCTCTGGTCAGACGATCGCTTTACTTGGCTTGGTTAATTTATGGAAGAGTTCTTGATTGGCTAACCTTCATTTAAAATGTCTTAAACTTAGAGAAAATACTTTTGATATGTCAAAGCAACATATCTAAGGTTTTAATCGGCAAAGTGCTGAGACCCCACCGATCACTAGAATGAGGAAAGATAAGTGCTCTCTTTCCTCAGCACCAGAGATGGAAACTTGATGGGCTCAACAGGATCAAGAAGGGGGGAGGAGAAATTCATCAAGCTCTGCATGCCAGAATTCCGGCTTCAAAAAGTTGGGAGTAGTAGTTTTGCGACATTTTGGAGTCACTTGCACAACAATTTTGTGACTTTTTTCAGCACTGTGCCCTTCAGATCTATCTACAGATTTAGGACCCATTCACACGAACGGAAGGGCTTCATGCCTGTATTGTGGACCGCAAGCGGTGGGTCCACATTTTATGAGCACTGGCTGTGTGCACTCCATGCTGCGGATGCAGACCCATTGACTTAAATGGGTCTATGATCTGCAAGATATGGAAAACGACAGGACATGTCCTATCTTTTGCGAAGCGGAGGCGTGGTCTGAAAGCCCACGGAAACACTCGGAAGTACTTTAGTCTGCAGCACAGGCACAGAACCCCTATGTTTGTGTGAAACACTTTCTGTTGAGACTGTCCCCTGGAGTGGGGACAGCGCTCTATGTGAGAGCGTCTCTCTCCTAATTCAGCTATAGGGATCAGTAGGGGCCTAAGTACTCAGAGTCCCACTGATCAAAACCTTTGATGTGTTGCTTTGATATAACCACATTTTTTTTTAAGTACAGGCAGATTAGGGTAACTCTCTATCGGTATGCCACCGCTAACTTTATTCAGTTCCATTGTCTGACTGCCAAATCCTTCATCTGTTTGCCATCATCATTCGGTTCCTGTCATTGGTAAGATTAGTTATTTATATGCCTGCCAGTATGGATATGTGTTTAATATATTATTCTTGAAACGGTATGGTTGTTATATAATTTGGCCCTGCAAATTCTGGGATTATCTGAGTAGCGGGAGACACTGTACCCAGGAAGGGCGACTACTCTAGGTGAAGTCCAGTTCTGCAGTCTTGTGAACAACTGGTGGTGTTACAGCTATGGCTCGCCTCTGCTATTATGCAGCTTATTATATCTGGAATTAATAAAGTAATGTAACATCAATAATATACGTGTTATTACTGTTATATTATTGCTGTCCACACAGGGAAATAAGGTGAAAAAAGTATTATTTTCACTCTGTGTAGGCCAAGAATAATTGAGAATTGTACCTTTTTATCTTTTCTTATCATTTCCTTTAAGCTGGGCCATTAAAACATTATTTCATTTGTATGTGTTCATATATTTTTAATCAGCTATTATTGCTGGTAAAAGCTGCACGCAGCTGCACATTTAGGCTCCATTCACATCTGCATTCACATCTGCATTGGAAGCTCTGTTCGGGTCTTCCATCACATAAATGATCAAAAATAGCTCAGAGAAAAGTTCTGCATGCAGGATTTTTTTCTCTGCTAAAAAATGTTCTCTAGAACAAAAAACAAACAAATCCAATTATAATCAATAATTGGCTATTCTTGTTCTTTTGCTCCTAGAACTGAAAAGAAGAGCTTAAATCACAAGAGCTGATGTGAATGTAGCCTTAGGCCCCTTTCACATGGGCTAGTTTTCCGCGCGGGTGCAATGCGTGACGTGAACGTATAACACCCGCACTGAACCCTGGCCCAGTCATTTCAATGAGTCTGTGTACATGAGCGTTTTTTCACGCTTCAGTTCTGCGTTGTGTTCTATGTTCTGCGTTTTTCACGCAGCCCTGGCCCTATAGAAGTGAATGGGGCTGCGTGAAAAAGGCTTTGTATCCGCAAGCAAGTCTGGATGCAATGCGTTTTTCACTGATGGTTGCTAAGAGATGTTGTTTGTAAACCTTCCGTTTTTTATCACGCGTGTGAAAAACGCATCAATACGCATTGCACTCGCGCGGAAAAAACTGAACAACTAAATGCAATCGCAGACAAAACTGACTGAACTTGTTTGCAAAATGGTGCGATTTTTCCTGAACGCATCCGGACCTAATCCGCCACGATCGTGTAAAAGAGGCCTTACCCTGTATAAAACAGTTTTTAGCGGGGTGAGAAAGCAAAAATCGGGCCGCCTTCTTGTGAATCAGGTCTCCTTGGCTGTGTTCTGAGTATTTAACGAAACCCTCTGACAGTGGCATGTGATTTGTTCCACTTACGGTCACCCTTCCCTTCCCCTACTTTTTCTCCTTACGGTAATTTATAAGGAATGGGAATCTACCTCCATGCTTAACATACGAGGGCTCTTTTTTTTCTTTTATTGTTCTTTATATTTATTGCAAGAGTGCCTATTTGCTCATTCCTGTCAACAGTTTTCACTAAAATGTGAAGATGTTATCCTGGAATGCAATGGCCTGCGTGACATTCTTGCTGTTGACAATCTGTATGGATATTTCTTGCTTTTCAATAAAAAATTAAAAAGCATTGACGTAGCAAATTTTTTTTGAATTAAAAGAATAGATGACCATGTAATTCACGATTGTCCCAAGTAATTAATGATTACATTAGTTCTTTAGTCTGGCAAGAGAACACTTAATTGGATTCTCTGGGCTTTTCTGAACATCCAGGAGTCTTCAGACCCTGTGGAAGAAAGATCATATCCTCTGTACTTACCCCTTTGTCATGCCCCTAATGCCGCTGTCTCCATTGCTCTAGGACTGACTGCAGGCTCTTCCACTAGGGTCCTATCTGTTCCTGAGTGTTCCTGTTCAACTGCATTTACATTATTTATCTGAACAGGAAAAGTTAGAAATACATCCAATCAGAATCCAAGCAGAAGAGCCTTCAGCCAGTCTAAGTGCGGTGAAGACTGCAGCTTGGCGGCACAATGGAGGGGTAAGTACAGAGAAAACAATCTATCCTTCACAGGGTCTGAAGACTCCAGGATTTTTAGAAGGGCCTGGAGAGCACATTTAAGTCTGCAATAGACCCCAAGGGGGAAATTGATCATTTGTGGTCCTTTTAATGTAATGTAAAGTTGTATTTATTTTTTTTTTTCTGGTGTTGCTCAAAATTTATGAATTGGTGCATTCTGGTTTTAAATTAGGCGCACAAGCAATGTGGCTGCGCTTTTGTAAATGATAGTATGCCAGAGGGTTGCCTGGTGGGAAGATGCAACTTTTTTGAGACTTTTGTGAATGTCGCAGAACATAAATGAGACTTAAAAATGATCTAATCTGCCAACTTGGCCTTAATCCCAGACCACTGGTGCAGAGGCCAATACTTTTAAAAAATCATGTGTGACAGACATTTTAATGCCAGAGAACGGGTGTACCAAGTTCCCTAAATGTCCCCCTAAGACTATTCTCTGTTTCAATAATGGTCCTAATTTTCTTAATTATTCAAAAACTCATTAAAACCATATATATATATATATATAGTAGGGAATATTTCTCAAAACTTAAGGGGAAAAAGTGAAGGAGTTGCCTACAGTGATCAATCAGGTTTCTGCTTCCAGAAAGGGGTTGTCTCACTTTAGTAAATAGAATTCATCATGTGGCAAATTACAAGGCACTTACTAATGTATTGTGATTGTCCATATTGCCTCCATTGCATTATACACTGCTCATTTCAAGGGTTTCAGCCACAATTAGTGGTGTCTGTGCTGCCCTCTCTGGGACAATGGGACTGTGCATTCTTACTAGGTAAGAATGCGCAGCATCTTCCCTCCTGGTCACGTCATATTTGCATCGCAACGGTGGCCGTAACCCGTGGAAATGAGCAGTATATAATAACATAGTACATAAGGCCGAAAAAAGACATTTGTCCATCCAGTTCGGCCTGTCATCCTGCAAGTTGATCCAGAGGAAGACAAAAAAAAAAATTGTGAGGTAGAAGCCAATTTTCCAGACTTTAGGGGAATAAAAAATTCCTTCCCGACTCCAATCAGGCAATCAGAATAACTCCCTGGATCAACGACCCCTCTCTAGTAGCTATTGCCTGTAATATTATTACGCTCCAGAAATATATCCAGGCCCCTCTTGAATTCCTTTATTGTACTCACCATCACCACCTCCTCAGGCAGAGAGTTCCATAGTCTCACTGCTCTTACCGTAAAGAATCCTCTTCTATGTTTGTGTACAAACCTTCTTTCCTCCAGACGCAGAGGATGTCCCCTCGTCACAGTCACAGTCCTGGGGATAAATAGATGATGGGATAGATCTCTGTACTGACCCCTGATATATTTATACATAGTAATTAGATCTCTAATTAGGTCTTTTTTCTAAAGTGAATAACCCTAATTTTGATAATCTTTCAGGGTACTGTAGTTGCCCCATTCCAGTTATTACTTTATTTTCCCTCCTCTGGACCCTCTCCAGCTCGGCTATGTCTACCTTGTTTACAGGAGCCCAGAACTGTACACAGTACTCCATGTGTGGTCTGACTAGCGATTTATAAAGTGGTAGGACTATGTTCTTATCATAGGCATCTATGCCCCTTTTGATGCAACCCATTATCTTATTGGCCTTGGCAGCAGCTGCCTGACACTGGTTTTTGCTGCTTAGTTTGCTGTTTATTAAAATTCCTAGATTCTTTTCCATGTCAGTGTTACCAAGTGTTTTACCATTTAGTATGTACGGGTGACTTGCATTATTCCTTCCCATGTGCATAACCTTACATTTGTCAGTGTTAAACCTCATCTGCCACTTATCTGCCCAAGCCTCCAATCTATCCAGATCCCTCTGTAGTAGTACACTGTCCGCTTCAGTGTTAATTACTCAGTTTAGTGTCATCTGCGAAAATGTATACTTTACTATGCAAGCCTTCTACAAGATCATTAATAAATATATTGAAGAGAATAGGGCCCAATACTGACCCCTGAGGTACCCCACTAGTGACAGTGACCCAATCTGAGTGTGTACCGTTAATAACCACCCTCTGTTTTCTATCATTGAGCCAGTTACTTACCCACATACAGACGTTTTCTCCCAGTCCGAGCATTCTCATTTTATATACTAACCTTTTATGTGGTACAGTGTCAAATGCTTTGGAGAAGTCCAGATATACAACATCCATTGATTCACCGCTGTCAAGTCTAGAACTTACCTCCTCATAGAAACTGATTAAATTAGTTTGGCATGACCGATCCCTCATGAAGCCATGCTGATATGGCGTTATTTGCTTATTTCCGTTGAGATGCACTAAGATAGCATCTCTTAGAAAATCTTCAAACAGTTTACCCACGACAGATGTTAAACTTACCGGCCAATAATTTCCAGACTCTGTTTTTGGACCCTTTTTATATATTGACACCACATTTGCAATGCGTCAATCCTGTGGGACATTCCCTGTCAGTATAGAGTCCGCAAATATCTGAAATAAGGGTCTGGCTATGACATTACTTAATTTTCTTAGGATACGGGGGTGTATGCCATCCGGTCCTGGCGATTTGTCTATTTTAATCTTTTTAAGTGGCTGTTGTACTTCTTCCTGGGTCAGACAGGACACTTTTAATGAGGAATTTATTTTTACATTCTGCATGTCATCTGACAGTTTATTTTCCTCAGTGAATACATTGGAGAAAAAAATATTTAACAGCTTTGCTTTCTCCTCGTCGCTCTCTGCGATTCCCCCCTCATTACTCTTTAAAGGGCCGACACCTTCAGATTTATACTTTTTAACATTTATATAATTGAAGAACATTTTAGGGTTAGTTTTACTCTCTTTGGCAATTAATCTCTCGGTCTCTAGTTTGGCCGCTTTTATTTGTTTTTTACATGTTCTATTTTTTCCTTGCTTCCGTGCTACCCTCCTGTTGTAGTGATTTATATGCTTTCTTTTTGTCATTTGTTGCTTTCTTTACAGTTCTATTTATCCACATTGGTTTCTCTTTGTGACGTAACCTTTTATTCTCATACGGTATGTTCCTCTCACAATGAGATTTTAGGATGCTTTTAAAGATGTCCCATTTTGTGGCTGTAATGCGTTGAAAAAATGAATCAAGCCAGCAAGGAAGGCAATATGGACAATCACAATAGATTAGTAAGTGTGCTCCCAGCATTAATTAACTGTGGGAGCTTTAGACCATTACTTCTCTGGCTGGCAGCTATGAGGAGGGCTCAGGTGGGCATCGGCACATGGGGATGTATTAAGTTTGTCTACCTGATAAATGCCATTTGCCAGGTGTGGACTGGCAACTCAGTCACGCAGCTGCCATGTTTCATTCTCCTACTCCAGTTGCCTCAGGATGGTAATACAATTGAATTCAGGAGTCAGGAAGACACCTGCGGCTGCTGGCCAGGTAGATAAGTGCTTGAGGCCCCCAGCATTAGCTATCTGTGGGAGTTTTAGACCATCACTTCTCTAGTTGATGGCCAAAAGGAGGGCTCAGACAGCCCCCTGGGCATCAGCCCACCAGGATGTTTCCCTGTAGGTTCTATGGCAAGTCCGCCCCTGCCATTTGTGGAAGTGACACAACCCCTTTAAACATGTCTAGAATATGAAAATTGGAACCTGCTGTTTTTTCAAATCGCCACCCAAATTTTTTTTTTTTTTTTTTTATATGTAGTTTCTAGATGGTGACTCATCTGCCAATCATAATTGAAAATAAAACATTATAATAAAGTATTATTTGCCCTACTGCCAGTAACCACACAAGTTGACATTGCTCTTTTACTACTTGCACCACAGTGGGAAACCTATTTGGATTGTTCTTTCTTTCCCTGTAGTCATTTTTTTTTTGTAGTCATCCAATTTTTCTGGTCACTTTGTTTTTAAGTACATGGAAAGGTTAAATACATATTGAGTACTGCATGCTATCCCTTTAATGTCGCAAGTATGTTTCATAGCCCGGTCTCATTGCCAAGCTCTAAATCACTGTAATCTATTAGAGCACACACATATCTATCACCTAATCTGCCATGTTATGATATGGTGAAAGGTCCAGCTATATTTCTAGTTTGACATAACCAAATTAAAGTGTTAGACTCCATGGAAGGCAGATGTATGGAATTGTCAGGAAAGTCATAAAGTGACATTTTATAACTCAATAGTCACTTTTTTTTTATCATATACGCAGGAAATGGTATATAAACTGAGAACTCTTGACATGAACACTAGTATAAGAAGAAAAATATATGATCTTTTTGCAGTATAATTCTAAAACTAACCGTATTCTCTACATTATGTTTCTGGGAATAAAAACCTTCTCACATGGCACCAAAGACAACAATTTCTGTTTCTGTTCAAGTTTTTGCTTCTGCAAAAAGTGGAAAAATCTAAATGTAAGGTCTAAATACATTGGTATCCTCTTATTTTTGTGCTGTCAGAGGTGGCATCCCTCTACTTCCCTAAATAGCAGCCCAATAAATCAGGTGGAATTCCCGCCAGCACGGCCATGATCCCATTAGCACCAGATTATCCTCCTTGTTCCAAGCAGACTTATTAATTACAGTTTGCAGCACTTTTACTGATTCTTTACAAATTATCTTCACTATAAGATTTAGCAATGTACAGTCCAATTAATCACTGAATAACGTCAAACATAACTTTTAACAGTTTTTTTTATTTCGGAATATATTAGATTGTGTATTTACCCATTACTCGCCTGCCATTTCCAGTGCTGTTGCTGGGGCCCACATTTGCGTTTTTTTCTTCTTCAGGCTGCAGTGATGATGTAACCGCATACAGCACATGACTATTGCATCCAATCACTGAACTCGACTGTCTTGTGCCATACACCGCCGAGGCCAGTGATTAGCTGCATGTATCTGGTGCCATGTACAGTTTTTAAACACAGCTTGAAGACCACAGCAGCAGCACTTGAAATGGCAGGTGAATAATTGGTGAGTATAAGATATTTTATTTTTACCACATTTAAGAGCTTTGCAGAGATTTTGAAATAAGTCAGGCAGCCGCTTTAATTGAAGTTTCATCACCCAAGTGTCTGTTTTTATTTTTTACTTCATATTGTAAAACTCGATAGTGGAGATATTTTGTACTATTGTGAAGTCCTCCCAGCCAGTGGAGAAGATTTCTTCTACCAGTGGATCTGCAGCCCGGTCCAGGTCACTCTTTCTAGCCTTGTAGCTCACATTACACTTGCACATCTTCAATCCTCTCACACTTTTAATAGAGAGAGACTGCCTGCTTGAATCAGTGGTGATGCCTCATTAGTAGCAGGACTTTATGAACCAGCAAGTTGCCTCTAGAGAAGCACAGACATCTTGTGATTTCCTGTTAGCGTAATATGCAAAGAGGTTTCTCCATGCAAAGAAAACCATCTCGCTAGAACCTCCTTTTGTAAGTGGCTCCCTATGAGTCAAAGTCTAATTTTTTAACAAGCCTTGGGGCATGACAAGGGAAATAGCCAAACCAAATATCCACCCACAGACATCTATTTCTGGATACTTTCTCCTCATTCAGTAGATGCCTTGGATGCTTCTCAGGGTACTTTCACATGTGCGGAAGAGGATTCCGGCAGGCCGTTCCATCGCCGGAACTGCCTGCCGTATCCGGCAATCCTGACACAAACGGATGGCATTTGTTAGACAGAATCGTCTGACAAATGCATTGAAATACCGGATCCGTCTCTCCGGTGTCATCTGGAAAACGGATCCAGTATTAATTTTTTTCGCATTTTTAAGGGTCCGTTTTGCTGGGACACTTAATACCAGTTCCGACACTAACACATTTCAATGGAAAATAATGCCGGTTCCGGCATTCCGGCAAGTGTTCAGGATTTTTTGGCCGGAGAGAAAACTGTAGCATGCTGTGGTATTTTCTCCGGCCAAAAAACGAAAGGGGGACTGAACTGATGTGTCCTGATGCATACTGAACGGAATGCTCTCCATTCAGAATGCATTAGGATAAAACTGATCATTTTTTTTCCGGTATTGAGCTCCTGTGATGGAACTTAACACCGGAAAATAATATTTGGCTTGGTGATTTTACCTTTGCCATGTCCCCAGGCTTATGAAAAAGCCAGACTTTGGGATCCACTTGAAAACAGTGGCACCAGCAAGACTGTTCTCTTTGCCTGGAAGAAACCTCTTTGCATATATTTTTCCCATGGATCGTTGCCGCTAAGTCTCCATACACAACTAGTCTAGTTAAGGAGAGCCAGTACTCCGCCTAAGCTGTTCATGTAAGGCATTGCATTTTTTTTTATTTTTTATCTTTCACCTTCTGTTTGCACACCAAAATGGCGACTTTAAACACATATTTAAAGTATTAGGTTTTAGAATATGCGCTATATAATACTTGTTATCATTAATTGAAATGTAATGCTTTTTCATAGGGTAGTGTATACAACTATCCTTTTAGACCAGGGTGGCCAACCTGTGGCTCTCCACCTATTGTAAAACTACAACTCCCACCATGCCCTGCTGTAGGATAATAGCTGTAGGTGGTCTGGGAATGATGGGAGTTGTAGTTTTGCAACAACTGGAGGGCCTCAGCCTTTTAGACTATGTAGTTATGTAGGCAGCTAAAAATTAGGAAACAATATATTTTGTAAAAGTATATTTTCCAGAACAGTGGTGATGGAAATCATTTTTGATGGAAACATTGATTTGATGAAAGTAAAATAATGTTTGTGTAGAATGGGAAGTATGGGCCAGAATAACCTTTCTATTATTCATCTGAGTATAACCAAAGCTATTGTGTGATGTGTCATTCAAGTTGTGCCCTGTAATTGTAACGACATGTGATTGATGTAGATGTGATTGGCTGTGATATTTTAGGACTTTTCTGTTTTACCATGGAGACAAATAATGTATGAATGCACTTTAGGGATCCTGTGGTATGTCTTGAATCTTAATTTAATATTATATGTGAATTAAAATGTTGGTTTCTTGGGTAAAGTTAAACTAGCCTATGTCTATGTAGAAATCTGTGGGCCCATATTGTATGTTACCTCTGTATGTATTAGAATTCATACATTTTGGTTCAGAGGTTCAATCAGAATCCTTGAGGAGATAATTCTGCTCTTCTCTTTTATGCCATATCACAGATGTTATGCAGTCAACGACAAAAGTTTTTAGACCAACATAAATTTTGGTTTTCACAAAGTTTGCTTCTACAGTGTTTTAGGTATTTTTGTCAGATATGTCTATGCCATACTGAGGTACAATTATAAGCATTTCTTAATTTTTATTTTAACTTTTATTGTCAAATACATCAGGTTTATGCAAAGACTCAATATTTCCAGTGATAACCCTTCATTTTCAAGACTTCGGCAATTTGCCCTGGCATGTTGGATATCCGCTTCTGTGCCAAATCCTGACATGGCAACCCATTCTTGTCTAATCCGTTCTTGAAGTTGATTGCAATTTCTGTGTTGTTTTTCCATCCGCTTTTTGAGGATTGACGACAGGTTCTCAATGGAATTAAGATCTGTCGAGTTTCCTGGCCATGGAACCAAAATTCCAATGTTTTGTACACTGAGTTTTTAGTCACTTTTCCTGTGTGCTCCATGGTGCTGTAAAAAAAAATTGTTCATCACCAAATTGTATTTCAGTACCACTGTACTTCAGTATACCATAGAAACAACTGACAAAAAGATCTAAAAACACTAAAGCAACAAACCTTGTGAAAAAAAAAATATTATTATGTGTAAGCATCAAAGCTCTTGATCACTACAAGGGATGAGCGAATCGACTTTGGATGAAACATCCGAAGTCGATTTGCATAAAACTTTGTTAGAATACTGTACGGTATTAGAATGTATTGGCCGAAGTTATTACTTCACAAAGTCTCGTCAGACTTTAGTTAATAACTTCAGAAATTAAATTTCTACTGTGAAAAAACTTTTACTGAACTTGGGTTTGGTTCTATCCGAAGTCGATTCACTTATCCCTAATCACGACTGTAGGTACCTCAAATAATAGAATGGCATAATGGGAATGCCAGACTAAAAGCATATGGCTTCATAATATTGGCATTCTAGGGACTCGGTTTGCCACCTTATGGGCTGTGTACTTCCACACGCCCCACCTTGGATGCTATCAGGGCTCCAGATGGCGATGCGACTTAGAATTGAAAAATGGCGACAATACTCTAGACCCTCCGCTGCTCTGCCTGTCACAAAGGAGTTGAACTGACATGGGACGCGCTGCGCGTCCCATGTTCTTCTCAACAGCACAGGGGAGAAGGAGGCAATCCATCCCCCCTGTGCCACTGCTGCCGCTGCCACCAATGGGCTTATAGAAGTGAGGAGGAGGGTAGGGGCTGATTATACTTTATAATACTGAGGTTTGGGGGGCGGTGCGGTGCACTGCACCACCAATGAATATAGTTGATGCCCGAATACAAACTCAGGCTGCGGGTGACGGCCATATCCTGTACCCGGCACCCAGCCTCTATGACTGCACGCTGTGATCTGCCGCAGTCATAGAGGCCGGGTATGGGATATGGCCAGCAACCGCAGCCTGCGTTTGTGTTCAGGCATCAACTATATTCATTGGTGGCGCAGTGCACCGCACCGCCCCCCAAACCCCAGTATTATAAAGTACAATCATTGGTGGCGCGGTGCGCCCCCAATCCCCCTCCCAGTATTATAACTATTATAATCAATGGTGGCGCAGTGTGCCCCCAACCTCCCCCTTAGTATTATAACTATTATAATCATTGGTGGCAGTGTCCACAGGGTCCCTGGCTGCCATAGTCCGCTCCCTGCTGCTGTGTGTACAGAGCACAGAGCAGCAAGGTGAGTGTGAAGTCCTATTTACCCTAATAGAGATCTATCAGGGTGAATAGGACAAGGGATTAAAAGATCCCAGGTTCTAGCCACTAATGGGGGAAATAGTTATTAAATAAAAAGTAAATAAAAAAAACACACACCAAAATATTAGGTATAAATCACCCCTTTCCCAATTTTACATATAAAATATATAAACAATAAATAAATATTACATATCGGCACACCCAAAAAAGTGCGAACTATTAAAACATTTAAAAATATCTCCTATGCGGTGAACGCCATAACAGAAAAAAAAAATTGCAATTTGCCATTTTTATGTCACCTTGTCCCGACAAAAATTAGGATCGGACTGTTCTATTATGGTCCAGACGTTCCATTAAATGTGGAATGCACGCAGCTTTTTTTGGTGTTTTATTTTTTTCACGTAGTATCGCAATACTTTTTTTTGGTATCGAAATAGAGTCAAAATTTTGGTATTGTGACAACCCTAGGTAAGACATGTCCTTTTTTTTTTTATTATACCGTAATTATATGTATTTTAATTTTGGCGATTAAAAATGTAAATTTGGCTCCTACATTTTTCAGGTTAGGAGCCAATGGCTCCTTGATATTTTTTTTAGTCAGGAGCACTGTGCTATGGTAACCTACTTTATATGTACTGTAGATAGCTAAAAAATATATACCCCATCTATGCTTGGGGATAATTATACTTTATTATAACATTATAATTTACAATATTTATGTAAAAATATCATAGCTATAACTAGAGATGAGCGAATTTCCGCTTATGAAATTCGTTCACACTTCGTTTGGTGGTAAAAGGTGAATTGCATTATGGATTCCGTTACCACAGACCATAACGCATTTCTATGACAGAATGCATAATGGAACGCCTTTAGAGGCATTCCGTTATTCATTCCGTCATCATAGAAGTCTATGGGCTGCAAAACGGATCCAGTCCCATTTCCGTTATGCAGGGGAGTCCTCTCTCAGTCATAGAATTGTGTTATGGTCCGTGGTACCGTGGTACAACCAAGCACCTTTTACCACCAAACGAATTGTGAACAAATTTCAAAATATGAAATTCGCTCATCTCTAGCTATAACTATGAAAGAACAGAATTAAAGAATTAAATATAAATTATCATGAAATGCACAAAATACCAGATGTATATGCTACATTGCTACTACATGTAATAGACACAAAGCAACAAAAATTATGCACCCATATAACGTACAGTACATACTCTCATTCATGCCCTGCTTTTCGTTTCCCCTTTCCCTTTTGTTCCTGACATTTTTGCTGTCTTTAATCATTTTTGTGTAGGTTAAGTCAATGTAATACATTTCTTAAACTCATAATTCTTGATTGTGTATTAGAATGACTACAGGGGTGTCAAAAGGCTGTCACTTTGCATCTTGCCCTACTATTACCTGCTGACTTCACATATCATGCTGTAAAGCAAGCGTCAGAAATTATCACTAAAGTAGTTAACACTTTGACCTGTAGCACAAGTGACATTGATGCATCTTCTTTAGTGAATTTCTTTAGGGCTTTACAGACGTGATTTATTTGTTTCAGTCCTTTAAGCAACTTCTCCATTGATTGATAATTTTATAGTAATTGCAAAAGTAAATGGCTTTCAAACATGAAACTACATGAGCAAAGGAGGTGACAATGTCAGGATAATCTCAAGTCACCTAAACCTTATACATTTACATTTCATAAGATGTGTTCCTCCCTGTCTTCTGATCTGTAAAATGTTGGCCGGGGGTCTAGCTTAAGGGTCCATTCACACGTCCATTGTTTCTTTCCTGATCTGTTCCGTTTTTTGCGGAACAGATCTGGACCAGATCTGGACCCATTCATTTTCAATGGGTCCTGAAAAAAAACGGACAGCACAATGTCTGATTTTTTTTTCAGGACCCATTGAAAATGAATGGGTCCAGATCTGGTCCAGATCTGTTCAGCAAAAAACGGAACAGATCAGGAAACTAACAACGGACGTGTGAATGGACCCTTAGCTTGGAAACTAGAAACAGATGGGCTGAATTCTGAGTAATTTACCTCTGGAGTCTACATCTTGTGAATTGCTTCACCAATAACCTATTAGCCATATTATTAATTCTGTATGTAGTATATGTACATGGATAAAACACAATTACCCATGAATATAAAAGTGAAGGTGCACATCATCTACATACATAGCAGGTGGAACCTCCAGAATTATTTCTTCTGGTGGACCCAATAATTCCCAGTCCATCTCTGATGATAGAATTAATTTTCTTTTGGAATGGTCACATCTTAAAATGAGGTCCTCGATCTTAACAACAACAGACCTTACTGCTGTGCTCACTGACAATAACTCAAATGGGTGAGATCTAGTGAACAAGGCAGGGAGACTAAAGCCATAAAGTCAGAATTGTTTTGGAAGATGAACAACACTACAACATGCTGCAGTTTTTGTCCAGCCGTCTCTCGGCATGTTTGCCATGCTGCGGCCGGACCTCTGGCCCGCCGCTATTATAGTGAATGGGGCCGGAACGGACTTCTGCCATTATGGTGGACTTGCAGTAGCACTAATCCAGCAGGCTATTCCACCGCCGGAACAGCCTGCCGGAAAAGGCTACCGCAATTGTAAAAGTAGCGTAAGTCTGTCTTTGCTTTGTGTTCCTGCACCAAATTAATGAAATAGTGCACCCTAGTATGTGATGTGAATGCAATGTGGTTTACACCTATATGTGTAAGGCTACACAACAGGGTGTTGCCTGACGTAGGTTGTGGCTTTTTTGCAAATATTGCAAAAGTCACACATAATAAGTGTGCCATAATCCAGGTCTAATCTCTATTTTAGCTCTTAAACATAGACCACACCGAATGGTGCACAATTTATATATATTAATACAACTCCATATGCAGCGTCTTGTATGTTTGTGTTTGCTTTTATCAGAAAACTATTCCATATAGAGGTTGCTTTATGTTCAGGTATGCAGATAGTCTACACTTTTTTGTTCAGGTGCTAAAAAGAAATGGATCCAATAAATCATATCTTGACCAGCAGAGATGATCATATAGGTGCATTCAAATGAAGCAATATGGTTAACCTTAGTAAGTGTAGCATGGAAAATAAAGACAGAGACTGATCACAGCACCTAGTAAGTGAAGTGGTAGTGGAGTCGAGCAGTTCTTCTAAAACTGCTATCTGTTTAACCAAAACTAGAATAGAAGCCTGTGAGATGCTTTTAGGTGGGAAGCAAGGCAAAGCATGTCATTCATTTCACTACTTATTTACAACCCCCCCCCCCATCCCCGAAGAAAACAACATTTGTCTTCTAAATGGTAATTAAATAAATGTTCTTTTTCAGTATCTAGTTTATGATTATTAAAACCACAGTTAAAGGGGATGTCTGCTTATTTCTATTGATAACCTATCCTCAAGATAGGTCTTCAATATCAGATCAGTGGGGGGCAAGCTCCTGGCCCCCCTGACAATAAGCTGTTTGAAGAGACAGCTCGTACGAGTGCTGCTCTTCATTGCGTACATGCTCGCCGTTACAACAGCAGTAGTGAGCAGGTATAATTACATCTCATTCACTTCAATGGGGTGCCTCCTTCGTGTTCACCAAAATCAAATCTATAAAAGCTCTCTTTCTAACAAATCAGAATTTTTCTTTCTTTCGTATCAAATTTTAATTCAAAAGAATTGATTCGCTCATCTCTAGTACTATTAAGAATTTGAATTGTTTTTTTTAAAAGTTTTACTCTGTTTGTATTTAATTTAGGATTTCAAGTTTTTGATCACCTAGTAGGATATACTGTAAGTGTACATTCCTTTAATTTTTTTCAAACTGAACATTGCAATTTTGTCAAATTTTGTTTTATTCATGATCGGACTTATTTAATCTTGCATAAAGAAACATTTTTGCCCGTAGTGTTAGAAGCAGCTGAACATTTGTACGATCTGATAAAGTGTTTGTCAGTATCGTCCATCACGGTACAATATCATTATCAGCTTGACCTTCAATCAATTTTGTGTCATGGTAAAACTGGACCAAGCTGTGAGCATCAAAACAGCCTATTAAAATACCATGACAGATGGCGCTGCCGACTCCTTCATCATAAAGTCTAGCATTAACCGCACATTGTTCTGTAAATTGCCTTTCTTGCTCTACGACTAATTAATTTACAAAACATACTGTAACAGTGCAAATAACTATGTATATGTAATAATCATTTATTTGATTTTTTATTTCATTTAGTTTTTTGTAAGAGCACAGTAAATAGAACCTATTTACTAATAGGCGTATTTCTGCTTAATAAATGAACCCCTTTATTTTTAAAAGGAATTTAAACAAATAGGGCGTCTTTTTTTTAAGACCGGCATTTTAGACACTGGACTTTATAACCCCTTCGCTGGCAGTGGATGCACCGAAGGTATGTAGAGGATCTGGCTCCCTTGCTGGTGTAGATTTCGAACATTTTCTACGCCTAAAACAGGCGTAGAAAATCATATATGATATGGGCCTGCCAGACCGCCCCCCTTCCCCACCCACTCCACACCCCCTTTTTAAGACCTAGCGTGAGTGGGCAAAGGTCTCAGATTTCTTAACCATTGCACTGCAATCTGTGACAGATATATGACAGAAAACTGGCGCATATCATTTATTGACTGATCCCCATATTTTTTTATGTGATTATGGGGGAAAGACATCTTCTTAACTATTAGCCATTGAGAGATTTGCTTGATTTTGCTTTATAACAGTCCCATGGAAAAAAAAAATCATAATAATAATTTTGGGAGATAACACATTGGGCCAGATATATCATTAGGCAAAGTCACTTTTGTGGAGTGGAAAAGTCGCAAAAAAGTCCCAAAGGCTAAAACTGCGCACAAATTTGCGACTTTTTTCCTGCTCTGCACTATGCTCGCCAGTTTTCTGAAAGTGGGCGTGTTTTCGTATGTAAATGAATCTCTAGACAGATTTACTATTGGGACTTTTTAAAAAAGTCGCAAAAAAGTCGCAACTTCACTCCAGTGAGGACCATGCTTATCTTATGAGACTTTTTAATAGAACATGCGACTTTTTCATAAAGATGTGCGACTTTTTTAAAGCTGCTTACTGACGGATAAACTGCTACCGTCAAACCACATTTATTACAGTCTTAAAGGGGCGATCATAAATCTGACTTGGCTAAAACTGACTTTAGCCATATGTGAAAGTAGAGTGAGCTGTCAGAGTCGTGATAAATCTGGCCCATTGACTTCGATTGGGAAGTGTTGTGGGCATGCTTTGAGACCAATGCAAATGTACCTGTGTAGGCAGATGGAGGAGGTGAGCTGTGACATCTAATGGAAATGGTGTAACCAAGACCCCCTTCTGTGCATCAAGACAGAGAGAGTTAATGGGTTCTTGTGGTTTACAAATGTTAAAGAATTATGGTAGATTTCAAGAAAAAAAAAATATTTTTCTAAGTCCTTCTACAAAACAATTGCCAAAGAGAGTAAAACTAACCCTAAAATGTTCTTCAATTATATAAATGTTAAAAAGTATAAATCTGAAGGTGTCGGCCCTTTAAAGAGTAATGAGGGGGAAGTCGCAGAGAGCGATGAGGAGAAAGCAAAGCTGTTAAATATTTTTTTCTCCAATGTATTCACTGAGGAAAATAAATTGTCAGATGACATGCAGAATGTAAAAAATAAATTCCGCATTAAAAGTGTCCTGTCAGATCCAGGAAGAAGTACATCAGCGACTTGAAAAGATTAAAATAGACAAATCGCCAGGACCGGATGACATACACCCCCGTATCCTAAAGGAATTAAGTAATGTCATAGCCAGACCCTTATTTCTGATATTTGCAGACTCTATACTGACAGGGAATGTCCCACAGGATTGGCACATGGCAAATGTGGTGCCAATATTCAAAAAGGGGCCAAAAACAGACCCTGGAAACTATAGGCCGGTAAGTTTAACATCTGTTGTGGGTAAACTGTTTGAAGGTTTTCTGAGAGATGCTATATTAGAGCATCTCAACAGAAATAAGCAAATAACGCCATATCAGCATGGCTTCGTGAGGGATCGGTCATGTCAGACTAATTTAATCAGTTTCTATGAGGAGGTAAGTTCTAGACTTGACTGCTGCGAATCAATGGATGTCGTATATCTGGACTTCTCCAAAGCATTTGACACTGTACCACATAAAAGGTTAGTATATAAAATGAGAATGCTCGGACTGGGAGAAAACATCTGTATGTGGGTAAGTAACTGGCTCAGTGATAGAAAACAGAGGGTGGTTATTAACGGTACACACTCAGATTGGGTCACTGTCACTAGTGGAGTACCTCAGGGGTCAGTATTGGGCCCTATTCTCTTCAATATATTTATTAATGATCTTGTAGAAGGCTTGCATAGTAAAGTATCAATTTTCGCAGATGACACTAAACTGTGTAAAGTAATTAACACTGAAGAGGACAGTATACTACTACAGAGGGATCTGGATAGACTGGAGGCTTGGGCAGATAAGTGGCAGATGAGGTTTAACACTGATAAATGTAAAGTTATGCACATGGGAAGGAAAAATGCAAGTCAACCGTACATACTAAATGGTAAAACACTCGGGTAACACTGACATGGAAAAGGATCTAGGAATTTTAATAAACAGCAAACTAAGCTGCAAAAACCAGTGTCAGGCAGCTGCTGCCAAGGCCAACAAGATAATGGGTTGCATCAAAAGGGGCATAGATGTGCCCGTGATAAGAACATAGTCCTACCACTTTACAAATCATTAGTCAGACCACACATGGAGTACTGTGTACAGTTCTGGGCTCCTGTAAACAAGGCAGACATAGCAGAGCTGGAGAAGGTCCAGAGGAGGGCAACTAAAGTAATAACTGGAATGGGGCAACTACAGTACCCTGAAAGATTATCAAAATTAGGGTTATTCACTTTAGAAAAAAGACGACTGAGGGGAGATCTAATTAATATGTATAAATATATCAAGGGTCAGTACAGAGATCTATCCCATCAGCTATTTATCCCCAGGACTGTGACTGTGACGAGGGGACATCCTCTGCGTCTGGAGGAAAGAAGGTTTGTACACAAACATAGAAAAGGATTCTTTACGGTAAGAGCAGTGAGAATATAGAACTCTCTGCCTGAGGAGGTGGTGATGGTGAGTACAATAAAGGAATTCAAGAGGGCCATGGACGTATTTCTGGAGCTTAATAATATTACAGGCTATAGCTACTAGAGAGGGGTCTTCCTCTGGATCAACTTGCGGGATGGCAGGCCGAACTGGATGGACGGGTGTCTTTTTTCGGCCTTGTGTACTATGTAAAACATGGCTTTACGGCCAAACTTTATTTTTATTGTTCAGTTTAGAATGTGAAATCTGAATTGGTTACTAAGAGCAGCCTGGAAATCTTTCCTCTAAGACAGTTTTGATACAGGAGGCCTATTGTCTCGGAGGATATGAGTAATTATTGCTATTAATTTAAACCAAATAATTGTCATTTTTACATAACAACAAAATCTTTGTGTTCTTTCCTTTTTTAAAGTATTATTTTTGATCTATATCAATTATCCTAGACAGTCTGTGTAAAGAATAGACCTTTTGGGACCATTATCCAGTTTTGTAAGAAAGCAGTTAATAATGTTAGACTTTTATATATCCTTTACATGTGATATTACTTTCCAGAAAACTATGTATCATACAGCTTGTATAATGTGTGTCATTTGGGGCTCATACAGATTGAAGATGCATTTAATGGCCTTTAGTGATCTGATGTTTTGTGTGGTACTTCATTTACTACAAAGCTCATACTTTCTGTCACCCAGTTGAAAACATGGAGGGAAAAGAAGTCACACAAAAAGAACACAAGTTTTCAGTCTACCGCAAGCTCTCTATAAAAGGAAAAGGTTTCCTTAAGTACTTTGAGCTAGATTTCCTTAAAGAGTCAAGAACATTAACTTCCTTTGGTGAAGTTTAGCGAGATATCACATGTCCTTGTAGCATTCACAGTGTCAATTAGCAATAGCTGCTGCTAACACATAAAATACCGTCGCTTACTTCACCGAGGCCAGTAAACTCAGTGACATATACCTTCCATTCACTATGATTCCAGGTACCTTCTTAAATACTTCCTCTTTGTTCAACCCTGAGTGAGTGAACACCTGCCATACAGTATACCCGGGACAGGGCATCCACGTTTCCCTGCAACTGGCCTGCCCTGTGTTCCACAGAGAACTTAAAGTTCTGTAATGACAGGAACCACCTGGTTACTTTAGCATTTCTCTCTTTGGCCTGGCTAATCCACTTGAGAAGGGAGGGGTCAGTCACCAGGCGGAACTTTCTCCCTCAACAAATAGTAGCAGAGAGACTCAAGTGTCCACTTGATAGCTTGATGCTCCTCCCCGTTGACTTCCTGAGAGAGTACAGCACAGAGGTCCACTTCGGAAGCATCTGTCTGTGCCACAAACTCCCTATTGAAGTCGGGCATCACCAAAACTGGTGACCCGCACTGGGCCAACTTCAAACTGGAAAAAGCCTCTTGCGCCTGCTCATCCTAGCGAACCATCACAGATTTTCATCCATTCAAGAGCTCTGTCAAGGGCACGGCTATTGTGGCAAAGTGGGGAACAAATCTCATTTAATAGCCTATCATTCCTAGGAACAACTTTTCCTGTTTAGTGGTGACATGTCGGGGCCAATTTATTATCACCTCTATTCTGTTTACATGGGGTTTGATCACTCCGCGCCCAATGACATACCCCAGGTATTTTGTCTCCTCTAACCCTGTCGTGCATTTTTTTGGGTTAGCAGTTAGTCCAGATTTTCGAAGGGAGTCTACTACAGCCTGCACTTTGGGCACGTGACTTTTCCAGTCTGTACTGTGGATGACAATATTGTCCAGGTAAGCCGAAACGTACTGACGATGTGGTCGCAGCACAATGTCCATTAGTCTTTGGAAAGTGGCAGGGCACCATGCAGACCAAAGATAACACCTTATACTGGTATAGCCTCTCCAGTGTGATGAAGGCCGTTTTCTCTTTGGCAGCCTCCATTAAGGGTACCTGCCAGTACCCTTTGGTGAGGTCCAAAACAGAAAAATACCGGGTTTTTCCTAACATCTCAATCAGCTGGTCTACCCGGGGCATGGGATACACGTCGAACTTAGATACCTCGTTTAATTTTCGAAAATCGTTACAAAACCACAATGTCCCCTCTGGTTTGGTTATCAGTACTATAGGGCTGTCCTACTCACTTCTAGACTCCTCGATGACGTCTAGTTGCAGCATTAGTTGTACTTCCTCAGAGATGGCCTGTCGCCGAGCCTCGGGTACCTGGTATGGTTTCAACCGGATTTTGGACTGAGGCTCAGTGACAAAGTCAGGCTGGATTATGGAAGTGCGTCCAGGGAGGTCTGAGAACCCATCCGTGTTCCTGCTGACGAACTCCCTGGCCTCATGAGTCTGTTTAGGGGAGAGGCTGTCAGTAATCTTCACTGTAGCAACTGCTTCCCTTACATAAGACTTAGGGGCAGGAACATCTCTCCTAGAAAACTCGGCCGCGGGCTATCATCAGTACCGGTCTCCCTATCCTTCCACGGGTTGAGTAAATTCACATGGTACACCTGCTCTGGCTTCCGCCACCCTGGCTGGTGTATCTTGTAGTTTACTTCTCCAACCTTTTCGAGTACCTTGTAGGGTCCCTGCCACCTAGCCAGTAACTTACTGTCCACTGTCGGTACCAGAACCAAAACCCGATCTCCTGGGTTAAAGATCCAGACCCGAGCCTGCCGATTATACACCCGACTTTGAGCTCGCTGAGCTGCCTGCATATGTTCCTTTACCAGCGGCAACACTGTCCATACATTCCTGCATCTGAGTGACGTATTCAACAACACTTTTATATGGTGTGGATTGTTGCCATATAGTAGTTCGAAGGGCGATAACCCAGTAGAGGCCTGGGGCACTTCTCACATTGCGAACATAAGATAGGGCAGAAGGAGGTCCCAGTCCTTTCCATCCTTAGCTACTACTCATTTTAACATAGTTTTTAATATTTGATTAAACCTTTCTACTAGGCCGTCAGTTTGTGGGTGATAGACGGATGTCCATATCTGTTTGATATTCAGCAACTTACAGAGCTCCATCATGACCTTGGACATAAAAGGAGTCCCCTAGTCAGTCAGAACCTCTTTGGGCATCCCTACTCGGGAAAACATCTCCATTAACTTTTTTGCTATGAGTTTGGCCGATGTATGTCGCACTGGCACCGCCTCAGGGTACCGAGTGGCGTAGTCCAGGACGACCAAGATGTATTGGTGCCCCCTGGCGGACATTGGTACTGGGCCTACGAGATCCATAGCGATTCTCTCAAATGGTACCTCGATAATCGTGAGGGGCACTAAGGGACTGCGGAACAGGTGATGGGGGCTAGAGATTTGGCAGGTCGGGCAAGACTTACAAAAGTTATCCACCTCTCTAAAGACACTGGACCAGTAAAACCATTGTAGTATCCAGTCATGTGTCTTCTGCAGTCCCAGATGACCCCCGAGATCATGTTGGTGGGATAACTCTAACATGAGTTTTCTATAGGCCCCGGGCACCACCAACTGTTCAACAGGTTTACCCCGCAGGTGGTTTACCCAATATAGCATATTCTGGTAGACCACAAAACGGGGAAACATCGACACCATCAAGTATTACCACATTCTCCCAGGCTCAGGATAGGGTTGGGTCTCGGCGTTGGGCTGTACCGAAATTCTCCCCGGAGATGTTGAGGTCTACCAACCCAGGACCTGGTGGCAACTCCTCCATGTCTCCCACACAGGGTTGTCTCCCCCTCTTCCACCAAAGTAGCGGTCACCCCTACTGCTGGCCCTTTGGCCTCAGGTACCCAGGGTTCTGGCCGTCCACATGAACAAGGCCAATCTCCTGGCCTTATTCCTGTCTCAGGGGTATCCTTAACTCTCATAACTAACCATAGGGCAGTGAAACCTGGAAAGTCTTTCCCTATTATAAGTTCATAGTGGAGATTTGTGGCGACTGCCACTTTGTGGGTCCACCTGCCGGCCACCGTCGTTAGAGACATCAGCGCAGTGGGGTAGTCTGTCAAGTCTCCATCAATGCACATCACCCCAACTTACGGCCAGTATACTCAGTGGACTGCGCCAGGGTAGCCCTTACCAGGGTCCCCAAGCTCCTTGAGTCCAGCAGCACCTCCGCTTGAGTGTCTCACACTTCCACCTGGCACAAGTGGTCTAGAGCCTCCGGGGTACCTGTGGCACACAGTTTCCTAGCATATAGCGATTTTAGATAACCACAATTAGTCTCCATGGGCTCAACCCGAAGAGGACACTCAGCCCTCGTGTGGCCAGGTTCCTGACACCGCCAGCAGAATAACTGGGTCCGGACAATAGGGGGAACCTCCTGGGGGGTTTCATTGGCTCATACCGGTAGGCCCGGGCTGGGGAGTTCTGGAGTTTGCCTGCCCTCCTCCCAAAAGAACCCCCCTTGAGATTCTTGGTGGCCTCATAGCGTTCCACCAGGTTCAACATTTCCAGGGCATTTGTAGGAGATACCTGGCCGATCCAGAATATGTCAGCCAATAGTCTATCCAGCATAGCCGTTGGACTCGGCACATCAGGCTGTAGCCACTTTTGCAAAAGGTGGAGTAAGTCATAATACTGGGGATTCGCGGGCTCAGCCGGCTTAAACCCCCACTGATATACCCGCTGGGCCTGGACTAACACATTCACCCCCATTATTGCCAAAATCTCTCCCTTTACCTTCGGGTAGTCGGCTGCTTGATTGTCCGGCAAGTCGAAATACACCCCCTGGGACTCTGATGCCAGGAAAGGAGTGATGACCTCAGACCACTGGTTTCAGGGCAGCTTTTCCCTGGTGGCCACTTTCTCGTACATCGCCAGGTAGGTTTCGATGTTGTCTGCGGGTGTCATCTTAGGGATCGCTGCACGGACTGCTTTCCGAGCATCGTGAACGCGTGGGGTTGCTCCTGCTGTCTGCAAAGCCATCACGTGTTGTAGCAGCAACTGATTGGTCTCTTTCTGCTGCTTATTAGCCTCCTGTTGGTGCAGATTGGTCTCCCACTGCTGCAAATTAGCCTCCATGAGGGCCTTCACCACAGCCTCTATTTTGTCATGGGACACAGGTTGAAATACAGCTGTTTTGACGTACGACATACAACTGTGCCCAAGAAATGCAAACCCAAAAATATATTTACGTTCACGCCAGCCTTCCCGCATCCTCCACCAATTGTGGGCATTCACTCTGGTAGTTAGGACTAGTGGATGCAGTATAGAGGCAAAGTACACAGTTCGTAACTCAAACAGCTGTGTTTATTCACAATTGGTGTATAACATAATGCAGACTAATTAATTATTTATCACTAGAGGGTGGGTGTCCCTCTACCTTGGGTTTAGCAGCACCTAATCCAGAATCTCGCCTAGAGTGAGCCACCGCCCTTAAGTATAATCCTTATAATGCAGATAAGGTATATCACAAAACGCAGATGGCTTGGTGTTTGTTCACACACAAGGAAAGTCATAAACAATAAAAGTCACCTTTTCTCCTGGGTGTTAAATCACAACCTGTTAGCAGTTCAGCCTCATCAAGTCCATAGGCGGCCTGTTCGCCTTTAGAGGGGTCTGAATCCTCCAGCCCGGCTCAAACCTCAAATCCCAGCACAGCTCTCAGTTTACAGCACACAGACTCCTGAGATCCACTGTCAGAGGGAGGTAAATCCACCACACCTGGCAGTGCTGGCTGGTTTTTATGCCTGGCAAAACCCAGCCTGGAACATGGGGAGTAGTCACCCACCCAGCACTTTGACTACTCCCAGTAAGAGCCGTCCCGGATCAGCTGTGACAGCCATGCTAAATCTCACAAAGTCAATTAGCAATAGCTGCTGCTGACACATAAAATACCGGCTCTTAATTAACCCAGGCCAGGAACCTCGGTGACACATACTTTCCATCCACTATGATTCCAGGTACCTTTTTACAGCAGGATGAGGGAGGGTCTTAAAGTAAGGTTCATTTTCCAGAGTTATCCACTTTCTAATACTTCCCAAGTAGTGCCAAAATAGTAGTAGTGCCCCTAAACCTTGACATAATGTACAGTTACAGTACCAACCATTGTATTTGGAATAATATATATACAGTACAGACCAAAAGTTTGGACACACCTTCTCATTCAAAGAGTTTTCTTTATTTTCATGACTATGAAAATTGTAGATTCACACTGAAGGCATCAAAACTATGAATTAACACATGTGGAATTATAAACATAACAAAACAGTGCGAAACAACTGAAAATATGTCATATTCTAGGTTCTTCAGAGTAGCCACCTTTTGCTTTGATTACTGCTTTGCACACTCTTGGCATTCTCTTCAAGAGGTAGTCACCTAAAATGGTTTTCACTTCACAGGTGTGCCCTGTTAGGTTTAATAAGTGGGATTTCTTGCCTTATAAATGGGGTTGGGACCATCAGTTGCGTTGTGGAGAAGTCAGGTGGATACACAGCTGATAGTCCTACTGAATAGACTGTTAGAATTTGTATTATGGCAAGAAAAAAGCAGCTAAGTAAAGAAAAACGAGTGGCCATCATTACTTTAAGAAATAAAGGTCAGTCAGTCCGAAAAATTGGGAAAACTTTGAAAGTGTCCCCAAGTGCAGTCACAAAAACCATCAAGCGCTACAAAGAAACTGGTTCACATGCGGACCACTCCAGGAAAGGAAGAGTCATCCGAGTCACCAGCCTCAGAAATCGCAGGTTAACAGCAGCTCAGATTAGAGACCAGGTCAATGCCACACAGAGTTCTAGCAGCAGACACATCTCTAGAACAACTGTTAAGAGGAGACTGTGTGAATCAGGCCTTCATGGTAGAATATCTGCTAGGAAACCACTGCTAAGGACAGGCAACAAGCAGAATAGACTTGTTTGGGCTAAAGAACACAAGGAATGGACATTAGACCAGTGGAAATCTGTGCTTTGGTCTGATGAGTCCAAATTTGATATCTTTGGTTCCAACCACCGTGTCTTTGTGCGACGCAGAAAAGGTGAATGAATGGACTCTACATGCCTGGTTCCCACCGTGAAGCATGGAGGAGGAGGTGTGATGGTGTGGGGGTGCTTTGCTGGTGACACAGTTGGGGATTTATTCAAAATTGAAGGCATACTGAACCAGCATGGCTACCACAGCATCTTGCAGCGGCATGCTATTCCATCCGGTTTGCGTTTAGTTGGACCATCATTTATTTTTCAACAGGAAAATTACCCCAAACACACCTCCAGGATGTGTAAGGGCTATTTGACCATAAAGGAGAGTGATGGGGTGCTGCGCCAGATGACCTGGCCTCCACAGTCACCGGACCTGAACCCTATCGAGATGGTTTGGGGTGAGCTGGACCACAGAGTGAAGGCAAAAGGGCCAACAAGTGCTAAGCATCTCTGGGAACTCCTTCAAGACTGTTGGAAGACCATTTCAGGTGATTACCTCTTGAAGCTCATCAAGAGAATGCCAAGAGTGTGCAAAGCAGTAATCAAAGCAAAAGGTGGCTACTTTGAAGAACCTAGAATATGACATATTTTCAGTTGTTTCATACTTTTTTGTTATGTATATAATTCCACATGTGTTAATTCATAGTTTTGATGCCTTCAGTGTGAATCTACAATTTTCATAGTCATGAAAATAAAGAAAACTCTTTGAATGAGAAGGTGTGTCCAAACTTTTGGTCTGTACTGTATATATATAAATACAGGGTCGGACTGGCTCACCGTGAAGTCGGTGAAATGCCCGGTGGGCCCCTTGCCTGTCTGCTTATACTACAGCCAGAGCCACCAGCAGGGCAGTTACTATACTTTCAGGTGCTTGGCTGTTTTCAGGTGCTGGACTGCAGCACTGGCAAACATATCATTTTACTTTGGTGAAAGGGACAGCACAATACCCTGCAGCGCTTGTTCCTTTCTCCAAAGTAAAAATTCACGGACCGCACATGAGCAGACAGCCTCTGCAGTGTGAGATTATTTTATGTGTGAGGAGGGGGCAGAGCCAGAGGAGCCGAGGCAGCAGCAGGAGATAATGGAGACCCTGCTCTCTGACCTCCGATGTTACTGTGCCTCCAGTAAAAAGTTCAATTTTCTTCTCTCACTGGTCCCACTACTGCACACAGCAGCACTGGGGTAAGTTACTGTGGGAGGGAACTGGGAAGTTAGGAAAGTCCTGAAGCTGCTGCCCCTGCACATCTTGTGTCCCCATGTTGTTCCATCCCCTCACAGACCTTTGCCCACCAACTATCTCACCTATACTTTATACAGAGCAAGAAGTTATGTCTCCCAGTGTCCCCCTCTTCCCTCTCATCAGTGGCATTTCACATTTTTCCAACCCCTCACCCCCACATAATATGTTATGTCTCTGGAGGTTTTATCAGTACTGGAGTGTTATAAGAGGAGCGGCTGATATTAGTCACATAGGATGTAATGTCTCTGGAGGTTATATCAGCGCTGGAGTGTTATAAGAGGAGCGGCTGATATCAGTCACATGTGATGTAATGTCTCTGGAGGTTATATCAGCGCTGGAGTGTTATAAGAGGAGCGGCTGATATCAGTCACATGTGATGTAATGTCTCTGGAGGTTATATCAGTGCTGGAGCGTTATAAGATGAGCGGCTGATATCAGTCACATGCGATGTAATGTCTCTGGAAGTTATATCAGTACTGGAGTGTTATAAGAGGAGCGGCTGATATCAGTCACAAATGACTGTGGATAGGTCATCAGTATCTGTTTGGTGGGGGTCTGACACCCGGGACTAGGGATCAACCGATATTGATTTTTTTAGAGCCAATACTGATAACCTGTGAACTTTCAGGCCGATAGCCGATAATTTATACCGATATTCTGTGCATTTTCATTTTAGAAAACAAAAAAGTTCCTACACAAATCTGTTGTTAAATGAAGAGATGCCATTATATAGCTAAGATTAAATATTTATACTTAATATATATATTTTTTATTTATTTAATAACTATTTCCCCCTTAGGGGCTAGAACCTGGGATCTTTTTATCCCTTGTCCTATTCACCCTAATAGAGCTCTATTAGGGTGAATAGGAATTCGCACTCTCCCTGCTACCCTGTGCATAGTACACACAGCAGCAGAGAGCTGACCATGGCAGCCAGGGCTTCAGTAGCGTCCTGGCTGCCATGGTAACTGATTGGAGCCCCAGGATTACACTGCTGGAGCTCCGATCAGAACCTGCCACTGCCACCAATGAAGATAACTTGCCTATTAATTCAAATATAGCGACCCCTGACCTCTATGAGTGGTAGCTGCGATCCGCGGCAGTTAACCCCTGCCGCACCTGAAGGGTTAACTGCCGCGGATCGCAGCTACCTCTCATAGTAGTCGGGTGCAGCTATATGATTCACCCGCCTCCTATATTTGAATTAATAACTGAGTTAACATCATTGGTGGCGCAATGGCCACAGCCCCTCCCCTCCTCTTCCCCTCTTGCCCCTCACTGGTGGCAGCGGCAGCAGTGGCACAGGGGGGAGGGACTTCTTCCCTGTGCTGCTGAGGGAACATTGATTGCGTTGATAGCAGTGTGATCCATGTTCGCGATTCGTTATCGGCATATCGGCAAGGTTAGATGCTGATACCGATAACTTTAAAAATCCTGAATATCGGCCGATAATATTGGTAAATCTGATAATCGGTTGATCCCTACCTGGAAACACTGCCGATCAGCTGTTTGAAAAGGCACCGGGGCTCCTGTTAGCCCTGTGCCCTTGTCTGTGATTTTTATGGGCCATGTGATGTCACGTTCATTGATCAAGTGGCCTAGGAGCAGCTCAGCCCCATAGAAGTGAAAGGGGCTGGACATGATACCAAGCACAGCCGCTATAGAATGTACGGTGCTGAGCTTGGTGAGCTGTGAGGAGGCCGGGGTGCTACTGCACTCACTTCAATAAGCTTATCATTTTGAATATGCAGGAAACATTTCCTTCACTTTGGATATTGTTTAGGCTGGCTGGGGGACTGGGTGGTTCATCTAGGACATGGAATGTCCACGTGTGACTGCTGTCCAAACTACTGACTGTAAATAACAGACACAGTTATCAACTAAATGAGTTGCTTAAGGAGAAACAATTTGATATAGTGCAGTGCACAATACTGTTCTGTTTAGCATACTGTTACTGTATTGTGTGCTAAAATGCATACATTCATGTGTGCGAGACTGAAAAATGAACAAGTAATATCTCCAGCTCTAGGGTGGGCCCCCAAAATCAATTCCACTGGTGGGCCCTAGGCGCCCCAGTCCGACACTGTGTGTGTGTGTGTATATATATATATATATATATATATATCATGCCAATCATCTGTTTGAAGATGCTGTGGCACTCTGATGAACACTGCGGCCTCTTCATAGGCCAGTGACATCTTGTTCATTGGTCACCTGGTCCAGGTGCAGCTCAGACCCATTCAAGTGAATGGAGCTGAGCTGTAATACCAAACACAGCCGCTACTCAGTGGTCACTGTGAGGAGCCCGTGGCCTCATCAAACAACTGATCTGCAGTGGTGTAGGGTGTTGGCTAGGGATGAGCGAACTTGAACTGTATAGTTCGGGTTCGTACCGAATTTTGGGGTGTCCGTGACACGGACCCGAACCCGGACATTTTCGTAAAAGTCCGGGTTCGGGTTCGGTGTTCGTCGCTTTCTTGGCGCTTTTGTGACGCTTTCTTGGCGCTTTTTGAAAGGCTGCAAAGCAGCCAATCAACAAGCGTCATACTACTTGCCCCAAGAGGCCATCACAGCCATGCCTACTATTGGCGTGGCTGTGATTGGCCAGAGCACCATGTGACCCAGCCTCTATTTAAGCTGGAGTCACATAGCGCCGCCCGTCACTCTGCTCTGATTAGCGTAGGGAGAGGTTGCGGCTGCGACAGTAGGGCGAGATTAGGCAGATTAACTCCTCCAAAGGACTTGATTAATTGATCGATCTGCAGCTGTGCATCATTGAGCTGCTGAAATTCAATTGCTCACTGTTTTTAGGCTGCCCAGACCGTTTGTCAGTCACTTTTTTCTGGGGTGATCGGCGGCCATTTTGTGTCTTGTGGTGCGCCAGCACAAGCTGCGACCAAGTGCATTTAACCCTCAATGGTGTGGTTGTTTTTTGGCTAAAGCCTACATCAGGGTGAAGCTGTCACACCAAGTGCATTTAACCAGCAATAGTCTGTTTATTTTTTGGCCATATACTACATCAGGGGCAAGCTGCGCCCGTCACCAAGTGCATTTAACCTTCAGTAGTGTGGTTGGTCAAGCTGTCACACCAAGTGCATTTAACCAGCAATAGTCTGTTCATTTTTTGGCCATATACTACATCAGGGGCAAGCTGCGCCCGTCACCAAGTGCATTTAACCCTCAGTAGTGTGGTTGTTTTTTGGCTAAAGCCTACATCAGGGTGAAGCTGTCACACCAAGTGCATTTAACCAGCAATAGTCTGTTCATTTTTTGGCCATATACTAAATCAGGGGCAAGCTGCGCCCGTTACCAAGTGCATTTAACCCTCAGTAGTGTGGTTGGTCAAGCTGTCACACCAAGTGCATTTAACCAACAATAGTCTGTTCATTTTTTGGCCATATACTACATCAGGGGCAAGCTGCGCCCGTCACCAAGTGCATTTAACCCTCAGTAGTGTAGTTGGTCAAGCTGTCACACCAAGTGCATTTAACCAGCAATAGTGTGGTTATTTTTTGGCCATATCCCAGTCTAATTCTGTCAGTAAATCCATACCGGTCACCCAGCGCCTAAATACTAGGCCTCAAATTTATATCCCGCTAAATCTGTCTTTACCGCTGTACTGTTCTGGCTGGGCAAGTTATTTAGTGTCCGTCAAAGCACATTTTTTGTTCTGGGTTGAAATACAATTCCCAATTTAGCAATTTCATAATTTAGTGGTTTCTGCTGTATCAGAGCTATTTGAAATCTATCCCTAAAAGGGTATATAATATTCAAGGTGCACATAGGGTCATTCAGAATAACTTCACACACACGCTACTGTGCATTTCCAAGTCTAATTCTGTTAGTAAATCCATACCGGTCACACAGCGCCTAAATACTAGGCCTCAAATTTATATTCAGCTGAATTTGAATACAATACATTGGGCCAAATAATATTTTTGTTGTTGTGGTGAACGATAACAATGAGGAAAACATCTAGTAAGGGACAGGGACGTGGACATGGTCGTGGTGGTGTTAGTGGACCCTCTGGTGCTGGGAGAGGACGTTGCCGTTCTGCCACATCCACACGTCCTAGTGTACCAACTACCTCAGGTCTCAGTAGCCGCCAGAATTTACAGCGATATATGGTGGGGCCCAATGCCGTTCTAAGGATGGTAAGGCCTGAGCAGGTACAGGCATTAGTCAATTGGGTGGCCGACAGTGGATCCAGCACGTTCACATTATCTCCCACCCAGTCTTCTGCAGAAAGCGCACAGATGGCGCCTGAAAACCAACCCCATCAGTCTGTCACATCACCCCCATGCATACCAGGGAAACTGTCTGAGCCTCAAGTTATGCAGCAGTCTCTTATGCTGTTTGAAGACTCCGCTGGCAGGGTTTCCCAAGGGCATCCACCTAGCCCTTCCCCAGCGGTGAAAGACATAGAATGCACTGACGCACAACCACTTATGTTTCCTGATGATGAGGACATGGGAATACCACCTCAGCATGTCTCTGATGATGACGAAACACAGGTGCCAACTGCTGCGTCTTTCTGCAGTGTGCAGACTGAACAGGAGGTCAGGGATCAAGACTGGGTGGAAGACGATGCAGGGGACGATGAGGTCCTAGACCCCACATGGAATGAAGGTCGTGCCACTGACTTTCACAGTTCGGAGGAAGAGGCAGTGGTGAGACCGAGCCAACAGCGTAGCAAAAGAGGGAGCAGTGGGCAAAAGCAGAACACCCGCCGCCAAGAGACTCCGCCTGCTACTGACCGCCGCCATCTGGGACCGAGAACCCCAAAGGCAGCTTCAAGGAGTTCCCTGGCATGGCACTTCTTCAAACAATGTGCTGAAGACAAGACCCGAGTGGTTTGCACGCTGTGCCATCAGAGCCTGAAGCGAGGCATTAACGTTCTGAACCTGAGCACAACCTGCATGACCAGGCACCTGCATGCAAAGCATGAACTGCAGTGGAGTAAACACCTTAAAACCAAGGAAGTCACTCAGGCTCCCCCTGCTACCTCTTCTGCTGCTGCCGCCTCGGCCTCTTCCTCCGCCTCTGGAGGAACGTTGGCACCTGCCGCCCAGCAAACAGGGGATGTACCACCAACACCACCACCACCACCTCCGTCACCAAGCGTCTCAACCATGTCACACGGCAGCGTTCAGCTCTCCATCTCACAAACATTTGAGAGAAAGCGTAAATTCCCACCTAGCCACCCTCGATCCCTGGCCCTGAATGCCAGCATTTCTAAACTACTGGCCTATGAAATGCTGTCATTTAGGCTGGTGGACACAGACAGCTTCAAACAGCTCATGTCGCTTGCTGTCCCACAGTATGTTGTTCCCAGCCGCCACTACTTCTCCAAGAGAGCCGTGCCTTCCCTGCACAACCAAGTATCCGATAAAATCAAGTGTGCACTGCGCAACGCCATCTGTAGCAAGGTCCACCTAACCACAGATACGTGGACCAGTAAGCACGGCCAGGGACGCTATACCTCCCTAACTGCACACTGGGTAAATGTAGTGGCAGCTGGGCCCCAGGCGGAGAGCTGTTTGGCGCACGTCCTTCCGCCGCCAAGGATCGCAGGGCAACATTCTATGCCTCCTGTTGCCACCTCTTCCTACTCGACTTCCTCCTCCTCTTCTTCCACCTGCTCATCTAGTCAGCCACACACCTTCACCACCAACTTCAGCACAGCCCGGGGTAAACGTCAGCAGGCCATTCTGAAACTCATATGTTTGGGGGACAGGCCCCACACCGCACAGGAGTTGTGGCAGGGTATAGAACAACAGACCGACGAGTGGTTGCTGCCGGTGAGCCTCAAGCCCGGCCTGGTGGTGTGTGATAATGGGCGAAATCTCGTTGCAGCTCTGGGACTAGCCAGTTTGACGCACATTCCTTGCTTGGCGCATGTGCTGAATTTGGTGGTGCAGAAGTTCATTCACAACTACCCCGACATGTCAGAGCTGCTGCATAAAGTGCGGGCCGTCTGTTTGCGCTTCCGGCGTTCACATCCTGCTGCTGCTCGCCTGTCTGCGCTACAGCGTAACTTCGGCCTTCCCGCTCACCGCCTCATATGCGACGTGCCCACCAGGTGGAACTCCACCTTGCACATGCTGGACAGACTGTGCGAGCAGCAGCAGGCCATAGTGGAGTTTCAGCTGCAGCACGCACGGGTCAGTCGCACTACAGAACAGCACCACTTCACCATCAATGACTGGGCATCCATGCAAGACCTGTGTGCCCTGTTGCGCTGTTTCGAGTACTCCACCAACATGGCCAGTGGCGATGACACCGTTATCAGCGTTACAATACCAATTCTATGTCTCCTTGAGAAAACACGATGATGGGAGAGGAGGTGGCCCAGGAGGAGGAGGAGGAGGAGGAAGAGGGTCATTTTTAGCACTTTCAGGCCAGTCTCTTCGAAGTGACTCAGAGGGAGGTTTTTGGCAACAGCAGAGGCCAGGTACAAATTTGGCCAGCCAGGGCCCACTACTGGAGGACGAGGAGGACGAGGATGAGGAGGAGGTGGAGGTGGAGGAGGATGAGGATGAAGCATGGTCACAGCAGGGTGGCACCCAACGCAGCTCGGGTCCATCACTGGTGCGTGGATGGGGGGAAAGGCAGGACGATGACGATACGCCTCCCACAGACGACAGCTTGTCCTTACCCCTGGGCAGCCTGGCACACATGAGCGACTACATGCTGAAGTGCCTGCGCAACGACAGCAGAGTTGCCCACATTTTAACGTGTGCGGACTACTGGGTTGCCACCCTGCTGGATCCACGCTACAAAGACAATGTGCCCACCTTACTTCCTGCACTGGAGCGTGATAGGAAGATGCGCGAGTACAAGCGCACGTTAGTAGACGCGCTACTGAGAGAATTCCCAAATGTCACAGGGGAACAAGTGGAAGCCCAAGGCCAAGGCAGAGGAGGAGCAAGAGGTCACCAAGGCAGCTGTGTCACAGCCAGCTCCTCTGAGGGCAGGGTTAGCATGGCAGAGATGTGGAAAAGTTTTGTCAACACGCCACAGCTAACTGCACCACCACCTGATACGCAACGTGTTAGCAGGAGGCAACATTTCACTAACATGGTGGAACAGTACGTGTGCACACCCCTCCACGTACTGACTGATGGTTCGGCCCCATTCAACTACTGGGTCTCTAAATTGTCCACGTGGCCAGAGCTAGCCTTTTATGCCTTGGAGGTGCTGGCCTGCCCGGCGGCCAGCGTTTTGTCTGAACGTGTATTCAGCACGGCAGGGGGTGTCATTACAGACAAACACAGCCGCCTGTCTACAGCCAATGTGGACAAGCTGACGTTCATAAAAATGAACCAGGCATGGATCCCACAGGACCTGTCCGTCCCTTGTCCAGATTAGACATTAACTACCTCCCCTTAACCATATATTATTGTACTCCAGGGCACTTCCTCATTCAATCCTATTTTTATTTTCATTTTACCATTATATTGCGAGGCTACCCAAATTTGAATGAACCTCTCCTCTGTCTGGGTGCCGAGGCCTAAATATATGCCAATGGACTGTTCCAATGTTGGGTGACGTGAAGCCTGATTCTCTGCTATGACATGCAGACTAATTCTCTGCTGACATGAAGACAGATTCTCTGTTACGGGACCTCTCTCCTCTGCCTGGGTGCTGGGCCTAAATTTATGAAAATGGACTCTTACAGTGGTGGGTGACGTGAAGCCTGATTCTCTGCTATGACATGCAGACTGATTCTCTGCTGACATGAAGCCAGATTCTCTATTAAGGGACCTCTCTCCTCTGCCTGGGTGCTGGGCCTAAATATATGCCAATGGACTGTTGCACTGGTGGCTGATGTGAAGCCTGATTGTCTGTTACGGGACCTTTCTCCTCTGCCTGGGTGCTGGGCCTAAATTTATGACAATGGACTGTTGCAGTGGTGGCTGACGTGAAGCCTGATTCTCTGCTATGACATGAAGACTGATTCTCTGCTGACATGAAGCCAGATTGTCTGTTATGGGACCTCTCTCCTCTGCCTGGGTGCTGGGCCTAAATTTATGAAAATGGACTCTTACAGTGGTGGGTGACGTGAAGCCTGATTCTCTGCTATGATATGAAGACTGATTCTCTGCTGACATGAAGCCAGATTGTCTGTTACGGGACCTCTCTCCTCTGCCTGGGTGCTTGGCCTAAATTTATGAAAATGGACTGTTGCAGTGGTGGCTGACGTGAAGCCTGATTCTCTGCTATGACATGCAGACTGATTCTCTGCTGACATGAAGCCAGATTCTCTGTTACGGGACCTCTCTCCTCTGCCTGGGTGCTGGGCCTAAATATATATGCCATTGGACTGTTGCACTGGTGGCTGACGTGAAGCCTTATTGTCTGTTACGGGACCTCTCTCCTCTGCCTGGGTGCTGGGCCTAAATATCTGACAATGGACTGTTGCATTGGTGGCCGACGTGAAGCCTGATTCTCTGCTATGATATGAAGACTGATTCTCTGCTGACATGAAGCCAGATTGTCTGTTACGGGACCTCTCTCCTCTGCCTGGGTGCTTGGCCTAAATTTATGAAAATGGACTGTTGCAGTGGTGGCTGACGTGAAGCCTGATTCTCTGCTATGACATGCAGACTGATTCTCTGCTGACATGAAGCCAGATTCTCTGTTACGGGACCTCTCTCCTCTGCCTGGGTGCTGGGCCTAAATTTATGAAAATGGACTGTTGCAGTGGTGGCTGACGTGAAGCCTGATTCTCTGCTATGACATGCAGATTGATTCTCTGCTGACATGAAGCCAGATTCTGTGTTAAGGGACCTCTCTCCTCTGCCTGGGTGCTGGGCCTAAATATATGCCATTGGACTGTTGCACTGGTGGCTGACGTGAAGCCTGATTGTCTGTTACGGGACCTCTCTCCTCTGCCTGGGTGCTGGGCCTAAATATCTGACAATGGACTGTTGCATTGGTGGCTGACGTGAAGCCTGATTCTCTGCTATGATATGAAGACTGATTCTCTGCTGACATGAAGCCAGATTGTCTGTTACGGGACCTCTCTCCTCTGCCTGGGTGCTGGGCCTAAATTTATGAAAATGGACTCTTACAGTGGTGGGTGACGTGAAGCCTGATTCTCTGCTATGATATGAAGACTGATTCTCTGCTGACATGAAGCCAGATTGTCTGTTACGGGACCTCTCTCCTCTGCCTGGGTGCTTGGCCTAAATTTATGAAAATGGACTGTTACAGTGGTGGCTGACGTGAAGCCTGATTCTCTGCTATGACATGAAGACTGATTCTCTGCTGACATGAAGCCAGATTCTCTGTTACGGGACCTCTCTCCTCTGCCTGGGTGCTGGGCCTAAATTTATGAAAATGGACTGTTACAGTGGTGGGTGACGTGAAGCCTGATTCTCTGCTATGATATGAAGACTGATTCCCTGCTGACATGAAGCCAGATTGTCTGTTACGGGACCTCTCTCCTCTGCCTGGGTGCTTGGCCTAAATTTATGAAAATGGACTGTTACAGTGGTGGGTGACGTGAAGCCTGATTCTCTGCTATGACATGAAGACTGATTCTCTGCTGACATGAAGCCAGATTCTCTGTTACGGGACCTCTCTCCTCTGCCTGGGTGCCGGGGCCTAAATATCTGAGAATGGACTGTTCCAGTGGTGGGTGACGTGAAGCCAGATTCTCTGCTATGGGACCTCTCTCCAATTGATTTTGGTTAATTTTTATTTATTTAATTTTTATTTTTATTCATTTCCCTATCCACATTTGTTTGCAGGGGATTTACCTACATGTTGCTGCCTTTTGCAGCCCTCTAGCCCTTTGCTGGGCTGTTTTACAGCCTTTTTAGTACCGAAAAGTTCGGGTCCCCATTGAGTTCAATCGGGTTCGGGTTCGGGTTCGGGTTCGGGACAAAGTTCGGATCGGGTTCGGATCCCGAACCCGAACATTTCCGGGAAGTTCGGCCGAACTTCTCGAACCTGAACATCCAGGTGTTCGCTCAACTCTAGTGTTGGCCCCTTACCGATCAGATACTGATGATTTATCCTGAGGATAGGTTGTCAGTTTTAAACACATGGAAAACCCCTTTTAAACAAATTTTCTGAGTGCAGATTTAGCAAAGGTGCATTTGTCCCATGGCTGAGATATCATACTTCATCTGTGCTTTCCCATAGGAGGACAGCTAAACCGACTGAGTTATCAAAGCTCATTTACCACATTGCACGAAAGAAGTGCTCAATGAAATATTCAGCTTCACAAATTAGTATTTGTCTTGCGTGTAGTCCAATACCATTTCATTTCAGGCTCTTTGATTCAGGTTCTCCCTTTTCCCTTTTATGTTATCAGTCTGCTGCTGCCTTTCATTTAACCTAGACTGTAAATGTTATAAGTCTTTCACTGCTGGTTCCAAATAAATATCATTTTACTGACTTGCATACATTTGCAGCTCTCATTTAAATTCTATATACTACTGAGAGGAGCCTATGCATCACCGCCATGAAGTTGTTGTGTTCGTGATGGTAGAAGTCGTCTTAGGACCGGAAATAAATGTGCATGTTTTATGCTGAAACAGGAGGCAAATTATCCTGAAACACTCACTGTGTTAATTAAAACGATGTCCTAACAGGGAAAATCCGAGTTGTCAAGACAAATTAGTTAGAACATGATTAATTGAACTGTTTATATGTTTATAATGTAAACATGCTATATTTCATTTGCATTGCTGCAGGTAATAGGATCCAAGAAGTCTTCTAGCTTGCAATAAAAATGAGGCATAACGTACAGTGGATTATTGAAAATAACTGTGGGAAGTCTAACAGTGTGTGCTTAAAGGAACTCAGGCTTTTGCATATATTTGTTGACATTGAGAAGGCTAGTTGTATTTGGTATGAAATAAATCTGAAATATTGCATAAATGATTTGTAATATTGTCATGAGTACTAGCATGTACAGTCCTTATGGCAACAAGATTTTCCAACATTAAGGCTATTATCACATATGCGTTAAAGCTATCCGGCAGGCTGGAACTCCCATAGAAATGAATGAGGGTGGCCGTGTTTGCACTCTTTCACTTTGGGGGCCCCGTTGAAGATATAGTGACCATTTAAAAGGTCATTGAGCTTTCAAAAAACCTTTGATGTGTCATCAAACATACAGTACAAAAATAATCTTGTCATAAGACTATGAAACCAATAGATGGCGCTGTTCATGACTCATAAACAGCCCCATCTATTGTTTTCATAATCTTATGACAATACTATTACTCTTGTCATAAGACTATGAAACCAATAGATGCCGCTGTTCATGAGTAGTGTAGATAGCAAATTTTCCATGCAAATGGTTTATCAGCTGAAAAACGAGGCATATTCTGCTCATTTGCATGTCTTTCCCATATGTCCATGTTTGTGCAAATTAGTTTTTACATGAAAAAACTGTATAGAAAGGTTATTGAATATTATGTTAGGACAATCAGATTTTTTTTTGTCTCCCTAATGATATTGATCTAGGTGCGCAGGTCCACCCAAGCCATCCAACAGATCTGAAGTAACTTTGAGGCTTACTGGCTCTCAGTCAGATGAGAGCTGGTTTGGAATGTCTCATAGTGCACAAGGCTGCCATTGTAAGGTATGCTGACTAAGCCTGTCATTTGTCTCATGGATAGATTGATGCCTTGCATATACCTGGCTTTTGGCATATAGCCTTTGTGTGGTTGTCTATTGTATGTCGTAGATAATAATAGGAGTCCAAGAGGCATCCAGCCATCCTCATAATGCTGTTTTAAAATAGAGATGGCCTTGCGGTTCGCCCGGCAGTCTTTTCGCAGCGAATTTTGCTCGTTCGCTGTTCGCCGAACGGGCGAACATATGGCGATATTTGTGCCCGCCATATTCTTTTACATTGTGAAGAACTTTGATCCATGACACATCCATCAGGTGATACAGGACAGCCAATTGAGACATTTCAGCACATGGACATAGCCCCTACCTTATAAATAAACCTGATCTGGGCGCCATTTTACATTCAGTCTTTTGCCAGTGTAGGGAGAGGTTGCTGTGTGGAGCAGGGACAGACTGTTAGGGACACAAAATGCTAGCTAAAAGGGCCACAAAAGTCATTTTAAGGACTGGTATAGGTGTGCCATCAATAGGTGTGACATACTGAGGGGTGTAATATACTTATAATATACTTTCTAACATAGAAAGTATATTATAGTGCAGGGGTGGCCAACCTGTCGCTCGCGACCCGCATGCGGCTCCTTGCGCCTTCATTTGCGGTTCGCAGGGGAGCGGTGCGGCCAGCGATTACTCTCCTCTCTGCAGCGCGTAAGTGAAGCAGTGGAAGGCTAGAACGAGGCGGAAGAGTCACTCAGTAACTCACTGCAGCTCCGCCCCCTCCTCCCGACAGAGAAGGCGAAGATGCAGTGCTTATTCCCGCCACCAGCCGCCGATGTGCCCGCCCATTGCCCCACACCCCCATGTGTGAGTGTGTTTGTGTGTGACCTAATGCCCGCCCCCCAGTCTTCTCAGTGCCAGCCCAGCAGCCAGATTCATCAGACCGCAGGCTGGGTCTATAGGAGCAGGAAGAAGTGGCGCAGCAAGCAAGGATGACCTGCTTCCAGCTCCATAGTAAATTTTTATGAATGTTAATGGTGGACACCAAGTGTGTTTGAGCATGGGGCGGTCATCTGAGCATGAGCTATCATCTGAGTATAAGGAGGACATCTGAGTATAAGGCGGTCATCTGAGAAAAGGCGGTCATCTGAGTAAGCATAGGGCAGTCATCTGAGTATAGGGCAGTCATCTGAGTATAGGGCAGTCATCTGAGTATAGGGCAGTCATCTGAGCATGGGTGGTCATCTGAGCATCGGGCGGTCATCTGAACATGGGCTATCATCTGAGTATAAGGAGGACATCTGAGTATAAGGCGGTCATCTGAGAATGGGCGGTCATCTGAGTATTAGGCGGTCATCTGAGTATAGGACAGTCATCTGAGCATGGGCGGTCATCTGAGCATAGGGCAATCATCTGAGCATGGGGTGGTCATCTGAGCATGGGGTGGTCATCTGAGCATGGGGCGGTCATCTGAGCATGGGGCGGTCATCTGAGCATGGGGCGGTCATCTGAGAAATCTTGAAACACATTGTGAAAAACTAAGATTGACAGAAGTCTCACTAAAGCTGTCTATCTACACTACAGGTAGGAAAGGTGGTTTAAATGCACTTTTAAATGTTAGATAACTCAATTGCAGTAATACTGTTGTGTGCACGCATATTTGTGTAAACGGATAGCTTGTGGCTCCTGGCAGTCGTACGATTTATTTTTCTGGCTCTTTGTGTCTGTAAGGTTAGCCACCCCTGTTACAGTGCATTTGTATTGTGCAGCAGTTGTGTGCAGTTCTGCTGCGATACTGACAAACGCTATTGGAACAAATAATTTCTACTGGTGTGATTTACCAGTTGCCCCTCCAAAAAACTGATTGAGGCAGGGGTGTTATAAACCAATAATATACTTTATATATAGTGTATTTGGGTAGTGCAGCATTAGTTTGCGGTTCTGCTGCATTATCGCATCTACACAGAGTGACAAAGGCTATTGGAACAAATAATTTCTACTGGTGTGATTTACCAGTTGCCCCCCCAAAAAACTGATTGAAGCAGGGGTGTTATATACCAATAATATACTTTATATATAGTGTATTTGGGTAGTGCAGCATTAGTTTGCGGTTCTGCTGCATTATCGCATCTACACAGAGTGACAAACGCTATTGGAACCAAATAATTTCTACTGGTGTAAAAATTTTATTGAAGCAGGAGTGTTATTTACACTAAAATCATTTGGAGTCATTTCTTGGGAAAGAGCATAGGGCTGTATTTCAGTAATACATGAAACATTTAAACGCACTGCACGGTTGCACTCATTTCTAATGAAAGAGTATAGGGGCTTATTTCATTAAAAAAATAAAAATACATACGCACTTCTGGTGAAAGCGTATAGTGGCCTATTTGAGTCAAACAAGAAATATATATTCTCAGGTCACTTCTGCAGTTATTTCTGGTGAAAGCGTATAGGGGTGTATTTCAGTACTACAAGAAAAATATATTCTCAGTTCACTGTTGCAGTTATATCTGGTAAAGCCTTTACTGGCATACAGAAGTAGAAAAAGAAATATACATTTGCTATTCGCTGCTGCACTTATATCTTGAAAAACATTTATTGATGTATATCAGTAGAAAAATAAAAATATATTCAGCTTTCACTGTTGCAGTTACTGTATTTGAGGTCAAGCCTTTAGTGGCGTATTTCTGTACAAAAATCAAGATATAATAAGCGTTCAGCTCTGCAGTTATATGTGGGAAAGTCCTTTTTGCAGTATGGACTGAATTACGTTGTGTTAGAATTTTGTATTTATGTTTCACACACTGCGCACTTATGTTACGACGTCCATAAGAGCGGCGCACCAATACAGGTGAATACACTATGCACTAACCCTGCACAAAAATGCAAAATAATTTACACCAGCCCACATATATCTACGGTATTGCTTACTGGACACTACGTGAAGTTTTCTGCAGCACAGAAACTGCACGAGGTCCGCGTCTCGCTCTTCCAGCGCGGACCTACTTCCTCCGCTACGTCACGTTCGAAAAAATCTTGTATTCTGCATTAAGCGCTGAATCTTGCGCTTAAATCTTTTTGAAATATTTTGGTTGTTAAAAAAACTTGTATTCGGTGTTAAGCGCTGCACTTATATGCGTTAAAAACTTTTGTTAATTATTTTGGTGGAAATAAAAATTTCCACCTCCTCCATTAATTTCCTCATCTCTTCATTAACATCGGACACACTAACTTTACACCCCCCCCCCCCAGCCATATATCTAAGTGGTTCCTGCACCACCTAGGAGCAAATAAAGGTAAATGATACTGCCTGCCTGTGAAAGGGATACCACAATATATTTGATATGACATTTAGCAAGAGTTTAAAGTGCCCACATATAGCACATAGTGGGACACTGCATCAAGATGAATCAGGCATGGATCAGCCAGGATTTCAACACGCCAATGCCTGATGCATCAGACTAGATTATCCATGGTGCCACACCAACATTTTGACAAAATAGACAGTTTTCTTCTGGCTACCAGCCTCGACTACTATTCTGATGTTGTTACCCACTTGATGCCAAGTGCTCTTTCTTTCACCCACCATCTTCAGCGAGTACTAGTATTGCCACCCACCTCCACACTGTCACCTTGCCACTCTGTGGCCTACTGATGCTGCCATGTCCACACTATGTCACCTTGCCACTCTGTGGCCTCCTGGTGCTTCCATGCCTATAGTATGTCACGGTAAAACTCTGTTATATCAGGCTGCTGCCTTGTCCACACTATGTCACAGTGCCACTCGCTGGCCTCCACTTACTGCTGCCAACTACATACTCTGTGATTGTGCCACTCGGTGGCCTACTCATACTGCTGCCACCTCCACACTGTCATCGTGCCACTCTGTGGCCTTCTGATGCGGCCGCCACCTCCATACTTTGTCATTGGGCCACTGTGTGGTCTCCTCATGCTGTTTCCACCTCACCACTCTATCATAGGGACACTCTGTTGACTTCAAATGCTGTTCACACCATCCCCATTTCATGACTGGGCAACTATTTATTTGACCTTTCTTCTAATCTGTCAGTATCTGTCAGTCTGTAAGGCCTGTATGGTCCCATCAAAATTGGCTTATGATTTGGTAGACAAAAGCAGCAGTGGGTACAAAACACAGAAGACATTGAAATATTCAATTCGCGTGTCATCTCTGTTTTAGATCCACTCTTGTTTTCATTGCATTAGCAATACTGAGCAAATGCTGACCAAGTGAAGGCGTATGCTCCAAAGACAGGATCCGTTTTTTGTGGGTTATTGTTCTGACGGATCAGAGGAAGGGCAAATTATTCAGTGACGTCAACACAAACGTACTGCTGACATCCTCTCCACTCAGGGGGGCTCTACTTGTATAAGCGTGTAATAGAAAAGGTTCTGTAGACATCTATGTGGAATCATCTTTAATATATAGCTATTACCCGGATCACTCGATTTACAGGCAGGTTCAGTGTAAGGTTCACATGCGGCTCTACCGGCGCCATTAGCAATATTTAAGCCCTATTTATGCTTTCTGTATTTTCAGTCTTGAGAGAGCAGAAAGAGGCTGTTATGATGGCTGTCAGCATATTGGCTGGAAATGGAGTGATTTGGTTAATGGAAGCATATTATAGGATACAACAGGATGTGCACCTAAAGGGAACCTGTACTTGAAAGTGCTACTGAAAAAAATCAATACTATAAAATCTGCTTGGGAGAGTTTCTATATACTAGAACATTGGTGCTTACATTGTTGAGCCCTACAAGTGGGGAGTTAATTGCTTTTAATTAGAATATACTTTAGGAACTATATTCATTCTATGAAGATGTAATCTCCCCTGAATATGTACAGTTGTAGCAGAGCTGAATTTCTCATAGAATTTTTTCTTTGTTTAAAGAGAACCTGTCACAATGACAATGCAGTGAAAGTTAAAGGCAGCAGGATCATCTGAGCAGATTGATATATAGTTTTATGTGAAATGATTCAGTAAAATCCTTCATTATTCATTTAAATTCTTGCTTATTCAGGGATTTGAAGTCAAGGACACGGTCCTATCAGTGATTGACAGCTACAGTGGGATGCAAAAGTTTGGGCAACCTTGTTAATCATCATGATTTTCCTGTATAAATCGTTGGTTGTTACGATAAAAGATGTCAGTTAAATATTTCATATAGGAGACACACACAGTGATATTTGAGAAGTGAAATGAAGTTTATTGGATTTACAGAAAGTGTGCTATAATTGTTTAAACAAAATTAGGCAGGTGCATAAATTTGGGCACCACAAAAAAGAAATGAAATCAATATTTAGTAGATCCTCCTTTTGCAGAAATTACAGCCTCTAAACGGTTCCTGTAGGTTCCAATGAGAGTCTGGATTCTGGTTGAAGGTATTTTGGACCATTCCTCTTTACAAAACATCTTTAGTTCATTCAGGTTTGATGGCTTCCGAGCATGGACAGCTCTCTTTAAGTCACACCACAGATTTTCAATTATATTCAGGTCTGGGGACTGAGATGGCCTTTCCAGAACGTTGTACTTGTTCCTCTGCATAAATGCCTTAGAAGATTTTGAGCAGTGTCTCATTGGTCTCCAGAATCTGCTGATACTGAATGGAATCCATGCGTCCCTCAACTTTGACAAGATTCCCAGTCCCTGCACTGGCCACACAGCCCCACAGCATGATGGAACCACCACCATATTTTACTGTAGGTAGCAGGTGTTTTTCTTGGAATGCTGTGTTCTTTTTCCTCCATGCATAACGCCCCTTCTTATGGCCAAATAACTCAATTTTAGTTTCATCAGTCCACAGCACTTTATTCCAAAATTAAGCTGGCTTGTCCAAATGTGCTTTAGCCCACCTCAAGCGGCACTTTTTGTGCTGTGGGCGGAGAAAAGGCTTCCCCTGTATCACTCTCGCATACAGCATCTCCTTGTGTAAAGTGCGCCGAATGGTTGAACGATGCACAGTAACTCCATCTGCTGCAAGATGATGTTGTAGGTCTTTGGTGCTGGTCTGTGGGTTGACTCTGACTGTTCTCACCATTCGTCGCTTCTGTCTATCCGAGATTTTTCTTGGTCTGCCACTTCGAGCCTTAACTTGAACTGAGCCTGTGGTCTTCCATTTCCTCAATGTGTTCCTAACTGTGGAAACAGACAGCTGAAATCTCTGAGACAGCTTTCTGTATCCTTCCCCTAAACCAGGCATGTCCAAAGTGCGGCCCTCCAGCTGTTGCAAAACTACAACTCCCAGCATGCCTGGATAGCTTACAGCTATTAGGGCATGCTGAGAGTTGTCGTTTTGCAACAGCTGGAGGGCCGCACTTTGGACATGCCTGCCCTAAACCATGATGGTAAACAATCTTTGTCTTCAGGTCATTTGAGAGGTGTTTTGAGACCCCTATGTTGGTACTCTTCACAGAAAATTAAAAGAGGAGGGAAACTTACAATTGACCCCCTTAAATACTCTATCTCATAATTGGATTCACCTGTGTATGTAGGTCAGGGGTCACTGAGCTTACCAAGCCAAGTTCCAATAATTAGTTCTAAAGGTTTTGGAATCAATAAAATTACAACAGTGCCCAAATTTATGCACCTGCCTAATTTTGTTTAAACAATTATAGCACATTTTCTGTAAATCCAATAAACTTCATTTCACTTCTCAAATATCACTGTGTGTGTCTCCTATATGTTTACATATTTAACTAACATTTTTTATTGTAACAACCAACGATTTCTACGGGAAAATCATGACGATTAACAAAGTTGCCCAAACTTTCGCATCCCACTATATCTCTGTATACACAGTCATAGAGAGAAGGCTTTCAGTCACTAATAGGACTGTCACCTGGACTTTCAAAGCCCAGAATGAGCAAGAATTTACATGAATAAAATACAAGTTTTACAGATTTTTTTCCCCATAAACTATATATGAATCTGCTCAGCTCTTCCTGCTCTGTAACATGCTGACTGCAGCTCAGATACCATGTTCAACCTGACAGGTTCCCGTTAAGTTAACTTAGTAAGTTTCACTGCTGTGTTGTGAAAAGCCGAATTCATCATTACACTGAGGATTTCTCAAAATTTGATCAAATCGATCGTCCATCTTGATTCAGATCGGAATACAATTGACGTGAAATGAAAGTAGTCTAATAGCCTACAAAAGTCCTATGTTGCTGGAGGATGCGCCTAATTTATGTTGAGGTGCAGGCCTGGTCATAAGTTAGCCACATCCTCGGGCAGTTTGTGCGCCTGCGAGCTATCGTAGATTTTGTATTTATTTGCTGCAGAAAACTGGTGCAAATGAAGATAAATTTGCCAGGCCAGCTGCCATGCTGCCTTTTTTTTAAAATGGCAAGTGAGAGCTAAAAATGCAATTTTCAACAATATTTTGTCACAATGGAGTTTAAAAACTTGCAAACAAAGAGTTTGCAACTTTTGTCCACCAGGAAACTGGCTCAGGGAGGTGATAAATCTCCCCCTATATCTCTCCCCTCTCTCGCCTTTTACCCTCTCTCTCATTCTCTTTATTCCCTCAAAATTCAGATTAGTATCAGAACTTTTGGAAAAAATTTGGGTTGAATTTTATAAATTGATTCAATGAGCTCTATTCAGTGATACTATACACACAGAAGACAGTGGTGCCCGTAGCCAAGATAAAATGGAAACCTCATTATGATGCCAGGTTTTGCCACACAACATAGTGGTGTGTCAGGAGTTGTGTTTGAGGTTCTCTACACCCTATTTCTGTGTTTCTTGGTCCCACTTGCCCCCCGTTTGCTAACTATGCAGTGCAGTTTTGCATAGATTCTCATGGCCAAGAGCAAAAGGGAATAGACCAACTACATGACTTACCTCTATGGTATGGTGGTCATTGATTCATAGGACGCTTTCACACAGTCAGTATGTTGGTTAGTAGAGATGAGAAAAGTGTTCAAAGATTTGATTCTAGACACTTAACTTCGTTCTGAATTAATTTGTCACAAAGCTCGTTAAATCGGCTATATCCCGGCCTAGAGTGAATATCAGTGTACATCACTGTACATTGCAGCATCATGCATAGGTAGCTAAACAGTTACTGTGACAGACAGGTGGACACCCCTATAACAGTAGAACAATGCAGGTTATTCACCCCTATTTGAGAATCAAGGCCTAATAGAATTGATTATCTATTAAACAAAGAGGCCAATGTTCAATTAGATAGCTATGTGCCCTACACTGTGCTGTCTCCTATGGATCTCTGCACTGTCCCTGCAGTCTCCCTATGCTCTCTCTATGATCTCCCTACAGTGTGTAAAATGTCTCCCTATGATCTCTCTACAATGCCCCTACACTGTCCCTGCTGTCTCTCTATCCAATATTCTAGAATTCAAAACTTTTAGCAACACTATCACTAGCGCTTGTTACATCCCTCTCTATTCTCAGGTCACAGTGAAATGGCAGAGACCATGCAGGATGAGTCTTTTAAAGGGCTGTGACATCACAGGGACTAGCTAGCTGCTGATTGGATGTCTGCACGACATTACGGGTGAACTGGGGTTCTTGGGCTTCTTACTTTGTAAGACGTATTTGTATTGGTCAATGTTTGATCAGTGATTTTCATCAGTGATTGTGAGTCAAAACCTGGAAAGATTTGCTCTTGTTCTGTGTCTTTGACCCGCACCTGGTTTTGGGTCATAATCATTGAAGAAAATCAGCGACCAAACATTGACTGTGTGAAAGCGGCCTTAGGCTACTTTCACACTGGCGTTTCTGGGTCCGCTTGTGAGATCTGTTTCAGCCCCAATGCATTCTGAATAGATGAGGATCTGTTCAGAATGCATCAATTTGGCTCCATTCTGCCTCCATTACGCTCTGGAGGCGGACACCAAAACGCTGCTTGCAGCGTTTTGGTGTCCACCTGACTATGCGGAGCCAAACGGATCCGTCCTGACTTACAATGTACGTCAATGGGGACGGATCCGTTTTCACTGCCACAATATGGTGACTTTCAATGTAAGTCAGGACAGATCCGTTTTGACTTAGACTTTTTTTTAAAAGAATAATGCAAACGGATCCGTTCAGAATGGATACAAGCTTTTGCATTATCGGTGCGGATCTGTCTGTGCAGATACAAGACGGATCCGCACCGAACGCAAGTGTGAAAGTAGCCTTACTTGTGTCAAATGGAAAACTTAGCTTTACTGCTTGAGTTTTGATTAACAAACTCATCAACACTAACAAAATCCTTGGCTTCACATTCCTCTTATTTACAGCATTAACATTTCCTTATTTATATTTTCTTCTCATCTTGTATTAGTTTGTATTTATATTACTTTAGCCACAAAGCATATTTGTAGCCATATACAGGTGAAACTCGAAAAATTAGAATATGGTGCAAAGTTCATTTATTTCAGTAATGCAACTTAAAAGATGAAACTAACACATGAGATAGACTTATTACATGCAAAGCGAGATATTTCAAGCCTTTATTTGGTATAATTTGGAGGATTATGGCTTACAGTTTATGAAACCCCAAAGTCACAATTTTGAGGTTCCCTTTGCTCAAGGATATGGATTAATTAGCTGAGTACAGTGTGACACTTTGAGCCTAGAATATCAAACCTTTTCACAAAATTCCAATTTTAAGCTGCAATAATGCAATTCCTTTTAATTTGCATTACTGAAATAAATGGACTTTTGCACGATATTCAAATTTTTCGAGTTTCACCTGTAAATACCTAAAAGAACTACATCGCAAACATTTAACTGTGACAGCGGAATACTTACAGATATCTTCAGTGTCTGTGTATCCGTCTGACTCCGAGCATACAACCTTTACAAATGCGCAGTGACATTCTAGCAGCCACAGATGTTTTTACGTGATAAAACCGAGCAATGTACAAAACAATAATCGTCATAAGACGAGTACTTGCGGGAACTTTTAATCAGTTTTCTAATCCAGTGACTTTAAGTATCAGAATCTAACATAAGGCAACTGCTTCGATTCTACCACTACTAAAATATATTTTACAATTCCTCATATTTGCTTTATCTTGAATGTGCAGAACGTGCTCTTTATAATAGAGCAAATACAGAAATCACAAATAAATTGTGTTTGTGACAGTGATGGAAATATTTTTGAAATGCAAGAAGCAGGTTTCAAAGAGCTGGAAAATTTCTGAATAATTTTGAATGCAAGTGTTCCTTCCTGATGCTACTTGCAAAAATGTAATTTCCCAATAAAACCCAGCAAAGTCATATTGAAAAGTGTCTGATGTTGGGTTCAGAAACTGACTTAATATCTACTTAGTGGAAGAAGTAGCGAGTTTGTTTAGAATGAATATTGCACGACCAACAATATAAAGAAAAGTGCTTCATCAGTGACATAAATCTAACGCTGAACATAAGCAAAATGGTAGAAAATCCAAGAGGAAAGTGCTAAAGGATGAAACAAAATAGGTGGCAAAGTTGAATATGTTCTTCTTTTCAATGAAGCCTTTCCTTACCCACACTGAAAGTGTCCATTCAGCACTGACTGTGTTTAGGCACGCATCCTGTCGACAAGGGGAATGGTAACACTCTGTTGTCAGTTTATTTTTTCATTTCTAGGAGAAATAACAAAGGAACGTGCATGATTCTAAGATAAGATGCCCTGGAATTGGTATTTCATATAAAATGCAAGTATTTACCAAAACAGGCATGTAAGGAACAAATAAGAAATGTACATATATTCATTTTCCAGCCAAAATTGATGAAAGGGGGAAAAAAAAACTTTTATTCTTTTTTCTTGCCATGGATACTAGGACAGAATCGTTCCAAGTAGATGGCATGCATCTATCAATTCAATGTCTAAATTAACTGAAGAAAATGTAATTTTCTCCTTCTCCAAAGTTTACTTTTGCAATGTACATGAACAGAATTGGATCATTCTACTTACATGCAGCGATCAGGAACTCGTTTAGTGGGGGGTGAAGCTTTGGATTTACATGCAGCGATCACCTCCACAGTATGAGAACGAGTTGCTTCTGGGCAGCAGAGTGCTGTTTAGACAGGACAGTTTGATGCCCAGAAACAATGACTTGGGTATCCGCATGAACAAATGTTCATTGAGTGATCTGTGGGCACCTTTAGACAGGCAGTTTATTGGGAATGGGCATTCGTAGGAACGTTCATCCCCAATAGTCTGCCCGACAATTGCACAGTGTAAACCCACCGTAACTGTATTTTTACATGGGCCAATAAGAGGTGATCAGCCTTTGTAAAAATGCGTATTCCTGATAATTATCCTGTGTAAAGATGCCAATGATCACCCGGACCATAAACAAATATTGTTTCTGGGCATGAGCTCATGCTGTGTGGATGGGCATCTAGTGCCCAGAAACAATGAATCTGTATGGGGTTGAGTGACTGCAGTAGTGATCGCTCATCTACATACAGTGGAGATGATTTCTACATGTAAATGCAACTCTCATCTTCGCGAACAATCAAGCAATTATGGGGAACATTTTGTTTATTCACAATAAGTGCCTGAATCATTGGTCTGTGTAAAAGGACCTTTAAAGAGTACCTAAACCTTCATGTAAAGAACCATCCGCTTGTATCGGCTCTGCTCTGCTCTGCTTTTGTACTGTGTGGTGTATGGATCCATAGAAAGTATATAGGATCTGTACTCCACATGCTGCAACCTCAGAGCCAATGCAAGCCGAAGTTGCACATCACTCTGAGAAGCTGCTTTGCATGAAGACTTTGGTACCTTTTCACAATCACTATTTTAATGCTTTTATAGCATAGTCATTTTCTCTGGTGCATTCCAAAATGCAGAGAAGCCTTTTGGCCAGATTAATGGAATTCCATGCAATCGCGAATCATACAGTTGCACAAAAAAGTATGTGAACCCTTTGGAATGATATGGATTTCTGCACAAATTGGTCATAAAATGTGATCTGATCTTCATCTAAGTCACAACAATAGACAATCACAGTCTGCTTAAACTAATAACACACAAAGAATTAAATGTTACCATGTTTTTATTGAACACACCATGTAAACATTCACAGTGCAGGTGGAAAAAGTATGTGAACCAACTGGAGTCCAATCAATGAGATGAGAATGGAGGTGTTGTTTACAGCTGCCCTGCCCAATAAAAAACACACACCAGTTCTGGGTTTGCTTTTCACAAGAAGCATTGCCTGATGTGAATGATGCCTCGCACAAAAGAGATCTCAGAAGACCTACTGTTAAGAATTGCTGACTTGCATAAAGCTGGAAAGAGGTTCTAAAAGTATCTCCAAAAGCCTTGCTGTTCATCAGTCCATGGTAAGACAAATTGTCTATAAATGGAGAAAGTTCAGCACTGCTGCTACTCTTCTTAGGAGTGGCCGCCCTGTAAAGATGACTGCAAGAGCACAGCGCAGACTTCTCAATGAGGTGAAGAAGAATCCTAGAGTGTCAGCTAAAGACTTACAAAAGTCTCTGGCATATGCTAACATACCTGTTAGCGAATCTACGATACGTAAAACACTAAACAAGAATGGATTTCATGGGAGGATACCACAGAGGAAGCCAATGCTGTCCAAAAATACATTGCTGCACGTTTACAGTTTGCACAAGAGCACCTGGATGTTCCACAGCAGTACTAGCAAAATATTCTTTGGACAGATGAAACCAAAATTGAGTTGTTTGGAAGAAACACACAACACTATGCCTGGAGAAAAAGAGGCACATCACACCAACATCAAAATCTCATCCCAACTGTGAAGTATGGTGGTGGGGGCATCATGGTTTGGGGCTGCTTTGCTGCGTCAGGGCCTGAATGGATTGCTATAATCGAAGGAAAAATGAATTCCCAAGTTTATCAAGACATTTTGCAAGAGAACTTAAGGCCATCTGTCCACCAGCTGAAGCTCAACAGAAGATGGGTTTTGCAACAGGACAACGACCCAAAGCATAGAAGTAAATCAACAACAGAATGGCTTAAACAGAAGAAAATACACCTTCTAGAGTGGCCCGGTCAGAGTCCTGACCTCAACCCGATTGAGATGCTGTGGCATGACCTCAAGAAAGTGAATTACACCGGACATCCCAAGAATATTGCTGAACTGAAACAGTTCTGTAAAGAGGAATGGTCAAGAATTACTCCTGACCGTTGTGCACGTCTGATCTGCAACTACAGGAAACGTTTGGTTGAAGTTATTGCTGCCAAAGGAGGGTCAACCAGTTATTAAATTCAAGGGTTCACATACTTTTGCCACCTGCACTGTGAATGTTTACATGGTGTGTTCAATAAAAACATGGTAACATTTAATTCTTTGTGTGTTATTAGTTTAAGCAGACTGTGATTGTCTATTGTTGTGACTTAGATGAAGATCAGATCACATTTTATGACCAATTTGTGCAGAAATCCATATCATTCCAAAGGGTTCACATACTTTTTCTTGCAACTGTATATGGTAAATAAAGTAATAAAGCATATTATAGACATCTCTGCTGTATTATGCTCTTGTATGTTCTTAAAATCAATCATTTGCTGTATATACTGTACATGCCTCCCAGTCCCAACATTTAAATTCCAAATCATGGGACATTTTGGCCCCCTCATCTCCTAGAAAGGGTCCGAAACTGCCTAGAAATGCCCTATGAATTCAGATGTGCATAATGCCCCTCTCTTAATGGTCCTGTTTAGTGAACAGTCTAGTGCAGTGATGTCGAACCTTTTAGAGGCCAAGTGCCCAAACTGCAACCCAAAACCCACTTATTTATCATAAAGTGCCAACACGGCAATTTAACCTGAATATTATAGTTCAATATAGTATATATTCCATGCACTTCATCATTTAGCTATTAAAGCCTGCCTACATTAAGTGCGCTGCCTGTGCTGCTCATAGTACGCCCTGCGCTGATGAATGGCAGGAAAAGTCTAAGGCATATTGGTCCACCATAGACTTTTTTCACAGTGCGGGTGCCCACAGAGAGTGCTCTGAGTGCCGCCTCTGGCCATAGGTTCGCCATCACTGGTCTAGTGAGAACTGGGATTGATTGGCGGTATACAATTATAAGGATCCATTCACACGTCTGCAGTGTTTGCGGATCCACAAAACACTGGGCTGGCACCCCAATAGAAATGCCTATTCTTGTCCACAGCTGCGGACAAGAATAGGACATGTTCTATTTTTTTGCGGAGCCGCGGACCGCAATAGCGGATGCAGATAGCACACTGTGTTGTCTGCATCTTTTCCATCCCCATTAAAAAAGAATGGGTCCGCACCCGTTTTGCATTATTGCGGAAGGGATCTGGACCCAAAGTGCGGACGTGTGGATAGACCCTTATGCTGAACTTTTGGGGAAATATTAGTATATAAGGAGAAATTAGCTCATTTTATATTGTTAATGGAAATCACTGGTTTCACACAGCCATTAACATGAAATGTTCCATGTATGGAAGGTATACGGAATTTGCTTTCAGTCCCATCCACAGACGTCAGGTTTTTCTTCTTAAATTACTGATGTAATGTGGGATCTATGCAGCACTTACAGTACATGAAAAGATCTATGTCCATTCTGTTTACACTTGTGGCACGAAATCCTAAACCCGAGAAGCCATAGAATTGCATTTGGCAATCAGTTGCTTGTCACCAGTTCATTGTCTGTCATTCAAACTGTTGAAACTCCCTCAGTGCTATCCATCTACTTTCACATTAATTTTAGAAATAGTAGGCTATTAGCACCCTCTTATCTATATTATGAGTTATTTATCTATTATCTCATAGCTATCTCATAACTTCAGAACTATCTATTGATCGATCAATCTATCTCTATTTCATAACTATTGATCTATCTATTATCTACAGTGGTGCTTGAAAGTTTGTAAACCCTACAGAATTTTTTGATTTTTCTGCATAAATTTGTCCTAAAACTAGAGTGCCTTGCAAAAGTATTCACCCCATTGATATTTTTCATGTGTTGGTGCCTCACAACCTGGAATTAACATGGATAAGTCAAAGTGCATAACTATTCACCCCCCTAAAGTCAATACTTTGTAGAGCCACGTTTTGCAGCAATCACAGCTCCATATCACTTTAGTTAAGTCTCTATGAGCTTGCCACATCTTACCACTGGGATTTTTGATCCTTCAAGTTGGATGGTTTGTGCCTGTGAACAGCAATCTTTAAGTCTGACCACAGATTTTCTATTGGATTGAGATCTGGGCTTTGACTAGGCCATTCCAACACATATCTCCCCTTAAACCACTCAAGTGTTGCTTTAGCAATGTGTTTGGGGTCATTGTCCTGCTGGAAGGTGAACCTCCGTCCTAACCTCAAATCACGCACAGAGTGGTACAGGTTTTACTCAAGAATATTCCTGTATTTAGCACCATCCATCTTTCCCTCAACTCTGACCAGTTTCCCAGTCCCAGCTGCTGAAAAACATCCCAACAACATAATGCTGCCACTAGAGATGAGCAAATTTCTTCAAAATTCGATTCGGCTGCTCCACCGAATTTGACAAAAAAAATAGCTTCATGACAAATTCCTTGGTCTCAAAGCGCATTTTTTGTAAGTAGCGGGTGCAATGACAGGAGCTGCAATAGCGCTGCACTATTGTACCCCTCAGATGCTGTGTTCCTGCATGATAGCGGCATCTGAGTTTAAAAACGGTGTAAAATTAAGAATAAAAAAAAATTACATTAAACCGCCTCCATTTGCTCGCGACGGGCCGGCTGCCGCCATCTTGCTTGAATATCTCGTCCGAAATCCCGTGCCGAGATATTCAAGCAAGATGGAGGCTGGCAGCCTGTCGCAAGCAAATGGAGGCTGGTAAGTTAGAATTTTTTAGTTTTTTTTATACTATTTCAGAATAAATCGATTCGCTGACACGAAGCACGAGGAAATTCGGCTTTTAGGCGAGTCGAATTTATCCTAAAATTGGAATCGAATTCCACTTTGAGGGATTTGATTCTCTCATCTCTAGCTGCCACCACCATGTTTCACTGTAGGGATGGTGTTCTTTGGGTGATGTGATGTGTTGGGTTTGCACCAGACATAGCGTTTTCTTTGATGGCCGAAAAGTTAAATTTTAGTCTCATCATACCAGGGCACCTTCCTCCATACATTTTGGGAGTCTCCCACATGCCTTTTCGCAAACTCAGAACTTGCCTTTTTGTTTTTTGCTGAAAGTAATGGCTTTCTTCTGGACACTCTGCCATAAAGCTAAACTCTATGGAGCGTACTGCGTATTGTCGTCCTATGTACAGATTCTCCGGTCTCTGCTGTGTAACTCTGCAGCTCCTCCAGGGTTACCTTAGGTCTCTGTGCTGCCTCTCTGATTAATTCCCTCCTTGCCCGGTCCATGAGTTTTGGTGGGCGGCCGTCTCTTGGCAGGTTTGCTGTTGTGAAATGTTCTTTCCATTTGGTTATGATAGATTTGATGGTGCTCCTGGGGATCATCAAATATTTGGATATTTTTTTATAACCTAACCCTGACTTGTACTTCTCAACAACATTGTTCCTTACTTGTTTGGAGAGTTCCTTGGTCTTCATGGCAGTGTTTGGTTAGTGACGCCTCTTGCTTAGGTGTTGCAGCCTCTAGGGCCTTTCAAAAAAGGTGTGTATATGTAATTATAGATCATGTGACACTTAGATTGCACACAGGTGCACATCATTTCACTAATTATGTTACAAACCGGATTCCAAAAAAGTTGGGACACTATACAAATCGTGAATAAAAACTGAATGCAATGATGTGGAGGTGCCAACTTCTAATATTTATTCAGAATAGAACATAAATCACGGAACAAAAGTTTAAACTGAGAAAATGTACCATTTTAAGGGAAAAATATGTTGAATCAGAATTTCATGGTGTCAACAAATCCCAAAAAAGTTGGGATAAGGCCATTTTCACCACTGTGTGGCATCTCCCCTTCTTCTTACAACACTCAACAGACATCTGGGGACCGAGGAGACCAGTTTCTCAAGTTTAGAAATAGGAATGCTCTCCCATTCTTGTCTAATACAGGCCTCTAACTGTTCAATCATCTTGGGCCTTCTTTGTTGCACCTTCCTCTTTATGATGCGCCAAATGTTCTCTATAGGTGAAATATCTGGACTGCAGACTGGTCATTTCAGTACCCGGATCCTTCTCCTACGCAGCCATGATGTTGTGATTGATGCAGAATGTGGTCTGGCATTATCTTGTTGAAAAATGCAGGGTCTTCCCTGAAAGAGATGATGTCTGGATGGGAGCATATGTTGTTCTAGAACCTGAATATATTTTTCTGCATTGATGGTGCCTTTCCAGACATGCAAGCTGCCCATGCCACACGCACTCATGCAACCCCGTACCATCAGAGATGCAGGCTGCTGAACTGAGCGTTGATAACAACTTGGGTTGTCCTTGTCCTCTTTGGTCCGGATGACATGGCGTACCAGATTTCCAAAAAGAACTTTGAATCGTGACTCGTCTGACCACAGAACAGTCTTCCATTTTGCCACACTCCATTTTAAATGATCCCTGGCCCAGTGAAAACGCCTGAGCTTGTGGATCTTGCTTAGAAATGGCTTCTTCTTTGCACTGTAGAGTTTCAGCTGGCAACGGCGGATGGCACGGTGCATTGTGTTCACTGACAATGGTTTCTGGAAGTATTCCTGAGCCCATTCTGTGATTTCCTTCACAGTAGCATTCCTGTTTGTGGTGCAGTGTCATTTAAGGGCCCGGAGATCACGGGCATCCCGTATGGTTTTACGGCCTTGACCCTTACGCACAGAGATTGTTCCAGATTCTCTGAATCTTCGGATGATGTTATGCATGGTTGATGATGATAGATGCAAAGTCTTTGCAATTTTTCGCTGGGTAACACCTTTCTGATATTGCTCCACTATCCTTCTGCGCAACATTGTAGGAATTGGTGATCCTCTACCCATCTTGGCTTCTGAGAGACACTGCCACTCTGAGAAGCTCTTTTTATACCCAATCATGTTGCCAATTGACCTAATTAGTGTTAATTGGTCTTCCAGCTCTTCGTTATGCTCAAATTTACTTTTTCCAGCCTCATATTGCTACCTGTCCCAACTTTTTTGGGATTTGTTGACACTGTGAAAATTTGAATCAACGTATTTTTCCTTTAAAATGATACATTTACTCGGATTAAACGTTTGATCTGTCATCTACTTTCTATTACAAATAAAATATTGACATTTGCCATCTCCACATCATTGCATTCAGTTTTTATTCACAATTTGCTTAGTGTCCCAACTATTTTGGAATCCGGTTTGTACTTCTGAAGGTAATTGGTTGCACCAGAGCTTTTTATAGGCTTCTTAACAAAGAGGGTGAATACATATGCACATGCCAACTTTCTGTTTTCTATTTCTAAACAATCATTTTATTTATATATTTTTCTCATTTCACTTGACCAACAGACTCTCTTGTGTTCTGATCCATTACATAAAATTCAGATTAACAAAACATAGAATTTAAGGCTGTAATGTAACAAAACACAAAAAAAAGTCAAGGTGGGTGAATACTTTTGCAAGGCACTGTACATCAGATTTTAACACAAGTCCTAAAAATAGATAAAGATAATCAAATTAAAAAAATGAGTCAAAAATTTTAGACTTGGCCATTTATTTATTGAGGAAAATGATCACATGCCTGCGAGTGACAATATCACATGCCTACAAGTGACAATATCACATGCCTGCGAGTGACAAAAGTATCTGAACCTTTAGGCTAAGCAAATAATTTGAAGATTAAATTAGAGTCCAGTGTTTTCAGCTTGGTTTTCAGTCAACTGGATGACAATCTGTTTTATTTAAAGATTAGAGATCTATCAAAATCTGATCTTTACAACACTTCTTTGTGGAAGTGCATGATGGCAGGCAACAAAGGAGATTTCTGAGGAAAAGTTGTTGAAACTTATCCAGCTGGAAAAGGTTACAAAACCATCTTTATAGAGTTTGGACTCTACCAATCCACAGTCAGACATATTGTGTACAAATAAAGGAAATTCAACACCATTATTACCCTTCCCCAGGAGTTCTTAACCAACAAAAATCAAGCCAACAGCAAGACGCATGTAACTAGTCCATGAGGTCACAAAGAAACCCAACATAACTAAGTAACTAAAGGGCATTCTCACATTAGCTAATGTTCATGAGTCCACCATCAGGTGTACACTGAACTATGGCAGGATTGCAAGGAGAAAACTGCTGCTATCCAAATAGAACATTGCTGTCTATCTATAGTTAAAGATTACCTGGACAAGCCAGAAGGCTATTGGAACAGCGTTTTGTAGACAGATGACACCAAAATAGAACTTTTTGGTTTAAATGAGAAGCGTAATGTTTAGATAAAGAAAACACTGAATTCCAGCTTAAAAAATGTCATCCTATCTGTGAAATACAGTGGTAGTATTATCGTGGTTTGGTTCTGTTTTACTGGATTTGGACCAGAATGGCCTATGATCATTGATGGGGCAATGAATTCTGAATTATTCCAGCAAATTTCAAAGGAAAATGTCAGGACATCTGTCCATGAACTGAATGTCATGAGAACGTAGGTCATGCAGCAAGACAAGGACCCTAAGCACATAAGTCATTCTACCAAAGAATGGTTAAAGAAGAATAGTTTTGGAATGGCCAATTGAAAGTCTTAAATGGACAAACAAAAACACAGAAATGGTGATAAACTCCAAGTTCTAATGAGGTAAGAATGGGTTATCCAGGAGTGAAGTCAACACTGAAAAATATTAAATATTTGCATAAACTTGATGGGAAAATGTATTATGAATTATACGCCACTTTTTGGCATATTAATGTCACAATGTTCTATTGTGGCAAAATCTGTGACTTTTTGCTGCTCACACCACTCTTCCCGAGTGCCGAGAAAAGGGGGAGTGCCGAAATGGGGAGTGCCGTTGGCGGGGAAGTGGGAAGGCCTGGCTCATTTATCAATGGGAAATGACCACTCATTTATCATTGGTGATCTGGTGTACATTTTAGTATGTCACACAGCCTGCTGGAGGAAGCGCCAATGCTATGTAGGGGCCTGCGCATCCACCAGCAGTGCGAGGGACTAAGATCGGCATCTAAATTTTCTGTCTTCCGAAAAAATTTATGAAATGCTTATAATTGTAATTCAGTATACCATATGAAAAGGACAGTTCAGCAGCTCTCACCTGCCCCACCTTCACCTGTGAGCATGGAAGGTCCATGTCAGGAACTGGGCAAACACAAACTAATTGTGATCACATGACTGCAAACACCCTAAAAAAAGCCACACCTTAAACAACACTTCACTATAAAAACGAAAAAAAAAAAAAACATACAGTCAATAGAGAAATCCATGAGATATATTAGCTTGAGAAAAGTTATTTAAAGGAATCATTCAGGGAATAGAGAATCCTTCTGGATTTTTTAACTAAATACACGTCAACCAGAGGGTTTAAATAAACGCTTAGATTTAATCTTACAGCAATAATCTATATATATAGAGTCCTTGTAGACTCCCATATTCATGAATGATTCCTTTAAATAACTTTTCTCAAGCTAATATATCTCATGGATTTCTCTATTGATTGTATGTTGTTTTTATTTTTCGTTTTTATGGTGAAGTGTTGTTTAAGGTGTGGCTTTTTTTAGGGTGTTTGCAGTCATGTGATCACAATTAGTGAAGACAGGTGCAACTTCCCCTACAAATATCACCATTTTAATGTCTTACGATGTCATGAGTAAGGGCTTGAATTGTCTTTGGTAGCCCGAAACACGTAGACAAGACTTTTTGTAAATTCAATGTGTTTTTACCGCAAGCAAAAATAAATGAATTCCTTTAATGAAGTGGAGCTGGATCCTTGAACTCTTTGGATTCAGTATACCATAGAAACATCTGACAAAAAGATTAAAAAATTAAAAAACGAATCAGCAAACCAAATATATCTATTGTCTGTAGTATTTGTGCTTATATGTCTATCACATATTTTGACACATAGCTTTGCAAAACTAGCTATTGTCTTTCGGCCAGCTGTTTTTACCTATGTTCTGCCGCATTGTAAGAATGGAGTAGCCCACGTGGCTGACTTAACACTCCGTGTACGGTATCTGATTCAGCAAGTGATTCCACTAAACATAATGCGGTGTGTCATATTTTGGCTTAATCTTACATCTCCTTTGCTTGTGGAGATGCAGTGCTCAGATGTATTTCTAGTCCTTTCAGTATCGTAATTTGCACCTATTCTGTCTAGTTTGGGGTAATGTTCTGGTTCAAGATTGCTGGAAGCAGATTACGAAGAAGAATACAAATATGTCTTCTGAAAAGATCTTCATGTGTAAGCTGACTCCAGGCTTTCTTTAGTCTAAACTTGCACAGCTCACTTCTACCCTGTGAATTGTGTGAAATCCCACAAAGCACTTTAAAAAATATCTTTTTTTCCTTCCTTATTATGTTAGTGTTTTTAGACAGTTGTAGAAATACTGAAAATTGAACACTTCTAACTTTTTGCATTCTTCTGTGTTTTTACCATTTGCATTTTTTTTCTGTTTAATATAAGTAAAACGGTAGCATTCACTATAAACTTACTAAAGTGAGGGAGTTTATTAGAGTTGGAAAATAGCTAAAATATTCTCAGAGCTTACTAGCAAAAGTGAGATATAGTCATGATATAGCCTGAAGCAATGTTCCTGACAATGCATCTGCTCGAATGATGGGGAATTACATGTAGAGGCTTAGTGCCTATTGTGATATTCTGTAATAGTGCTTTTTCAGCAGTTGGACTTTCATGATTATGGCTTCGGGTCACAAACTGAGTACCTCCCTTGAGGATAGTAGAGCTGGCTGCTCTGTACCCTCTCCTTCATGTATTAATTTTTTACCCTGCAATGATAATATAACAGTGTAGCTATGAAAATGGGACTGTTTCCTGATGCTTAATATAAAAATTCAATGGCTTAACATCACATTAAACAGGTCCAAAAGAGCATATAATAATAGTTTGAGATGACCCACCAATCCCATACTCAGGCAGATCACAGTTAAGGGAACCTGTCACCGGGATTTTGTGTATAGAGCTGAGGACATGGGTTGCTAGATGGCCGCTAGCATATCCACAATATCCAGTCCCCATAGCTCTGTGTGCTTTTATTGTGTAAAAAAAAAAACGATTTGATAAATATGCAAATTAACCTGAGATGAGTCCTGTCCCTGACTCATCTCACATACAGGACTTATCTTAGGTTAATTTGCATATGTATCAAATTGTTTTTTTACACAATAAAAGCACACAGAGCTATGGGTACTGGATATTGCGGGTGTGCTAGCGGCCATCTAGCAACCCATGTCCTCAACTCTAAACACAAAATCCCAGTGACAGGTTCCCTTTACTCTTTTTTATAGAAGACCTATGTCGCTTCTTGTGACTTGGCTAAAGTAAATCCTTACATTCTTCTAAAACTAGCAATTTTGGAGCATATTTTCTTAGAATTATGTCTTGTGCTATTCCTCAGTTTTCCCTTTTAGAAATGTATAAATAAGTTTACAACTGGGAGTTACCACTTGAGGGTGTGTCACTGTAGTGGGGACTAATGTGGATGGTGACAAACTCTGTACAGCATTGTGAAATATGTTAGCACTATATAAGCAGCATTGTTAATAGCACAGGCACCCCTTGGAGTATTGGTCTTTATTAAAAATGTTGAGCTCCTTTCTCTGTACAGCCTTGAGATTCCTCTAGTACCACAAGCTTTGTTTTTACTGTGTTCCATCAGACAGCCCAGCTGACAGCTCCTTAACCTTAATTTCTGATATAATACACATTGAGCATTATGGCTCAATTCTTATCTAAATTATATGTGGTTTAAATAAGTGTTTTTGAGTTATAATTAATTTAGAAATAGATAGTAGTTAACCTTTTATGACTAAGCTACTGAATATATTTTTAATAAAGACCAATTGAAAAATAATATTTTAAGCTCTAAATGAGTAAAATGCAATCATAAGAAAAATTGCCCTCAAAGGTGTACATAGCCTTTAAATACATGTAAAAGCAGTTGAACCTATTCCGTGCCCTATACAGAACCTGACCCTGCTATGTAATCAGCCAGTATTAATATGTGCTATGTGAACAGGTATCTTTGTGCTATGTAATTATCCAGTTTTAATGTGTGTTGTGTGAACAGTAGTATCTATGTGATACATAATTAACATTTGATTAGATGTAATTTCTGTGAGGATTTGAGTAGACACACATATTTTTGGCCATGTGACTTTAGATCATGAATAAGGATTCGGCAAACGGAAACATGTATGCCTGACTGTTGGGTTGCTGTTTTTGAATTATGAATTTTATGAAGATTTAAATACATTTCTATGTGCTATATCAAGAGTCTGGATTTGGTGCTGGGAATTTCTCTCCTTGTGATGTTCTGCTCAATTGCTTTAAAAGAGTCTAAGCACAGTTTGGAGAAAGGTGCTGAGTTGATCTTTGTATTTTTTTAAGAGTCTCGCCCTGGTTTTCAAATATTTTTGTAGAGATTACCGGACCTGTTTAAAGGAGTTTTCAGTGATTTTTGTACTGATGACTAGGGATGAGCGAATCGACTTTGGATGAAACATCCAAAGTCGATTCGCAGAAAATTTTGTTTTATTATTGTACGGAGCGAGCGTTCCATACAGTAATAGAATGTATTGGCTCCGATGAGCCGAAGTTATTACTTAGCGAAGTCTTGCGAGACTTCACATAATAACTTCAGAAATTGATTTATACTGTAAAAAAAACATTTCCCGAACTCGGGTTTGGGAAATGTTTTTTACAGTATAAATCAATTTCTGAAGTTATTATGTGAAGTCTCGCAAGACTTCGCTAAGTAATAACTTCGGCTCATCGGAGCCAATACATTCTAATACTGTACGGAGCACTCACTCCGTACAGTATTGAAACAAAGTTTTATGTGAATAGACTTTGGATGTTTCATCCTCTGGATAGGTGGGGTCTGACATTTAGAACCCCAGCAGATCAGCTGTTTGAGAAAGAATCAGCATTCCTGTGAGCTTCGCGGCCCTCTCTCAGCTTGCCAAGCACAGCGCCATACATTGTATAGCGGCTGTGCTTGGTATTGCGTTTACCCAAATTCACTTATATGGAGCTGAGCTTTTCCTTGGCCATGTGACAGATGAACTTGTCACTGACCTAGGGAAAGCTGAGAAAAGGCCCTGGTGCTCACAGGATTAGACACTAATGACCTATTCAGAGGACAGCCTACGCCATACCCATCCAATAGCTGTCGACCAGACAATCTCTCCAGACTCCACCATACATATTCACATTCGGCCAAACATGTATGTGTATTCAACGGGCAGAGAGGAGAAAGCTGCTGCCAGATACCTCTGGCTTACCTTCCAGAAGAACAAAAGAATTGGTGAAAATATTTACGTCACCTGATACTTCACTTCATCTGGTGGAGAGTCGGGAGTTTCCCACACATAAACAATACATTAAAGTGTAACTGTTGTTTTGGTTTATTTTAAATATAATGTAAGGACAGGAATATTAAACATTTTGGTAATATAATTATTTATGAAAGAAGTTTCTTTGTTCTAAAAAAAAGTGTAAAGAATATTCTTATCAAAGCTTTAGCAGTGTTGTTAAGGAGAGTCTGTCTTCAGCATTTTACTGAGTGCTAAAGACGCCAGTGTGAAACATACAGAGGCTTCCAGCCAGTCCCTGACTAAGTACATCACCCTGCATATCTGAGTTGCTACACACAGGCATCTTCAGCACTTAGTAGGACACTGAAGACTGACTCTCCATAGCAAAGCCTAAGTACAGCTTCGCAAAGAAGACTCTCTATACCGAAACAACTATTACGCTTTAAGACCAGACCTGATGGTATGTATACCTCAATTATGTTCTCAAGAGTCAGAAACAAAATAATTAAAATAAAATTTTCTTTGTATTTTGCCTTTGTTTATACAAGATTTTGTTTGTTTTAACATTGCATTTTGCTATTATGTCTAGGGCGTGTAAAAAAAAATAACCTCATCAGGAAGATTGGTTTAAATTATGAGGCTAAATAAGCAAATTGTTTCAAGCTGTCTTCTATGACAAGTAGCATTCAAGGGAAGAAGCATTCCAAGTTAATGAATACCTTCAGATAGACTCGCAGTCTCTGGTGCTTTGCTTTCTTCATGACATTCACCTTTTTGTGAACTCAGCTTGAACAGACAACTGAAGAACAATAGAAAGGTGATTGATCTGTACTGAGCTCCTGGTGTCATTAGTTTTTGCATCAAAATAGGTCAACATATATTTATTAAGCATCAAACAGTTGGAAGAGAGTCAACAGCTACCAGACTTTTTTACTCCTCAGTTCAATGGTTATGAATTTTACCTGTACCGTGGTAGATGTAGTCAGGATGATAAAACCCCAGCACCAGTATTACTTTAACAACCTTGGCAGCTTGTGGTATTGTCAGAGCCATGGGACAGCTTGTAAAAATTTTTCTCTCCAACTGTCTGATTGTATGCCATTTCTCAATGACCTTATATTAATATGGGCACACTCTGCCATATAATTAAACCATAACCATTACTGGATTCCATAACCATAAAAATAAAAATTATCTAATATGTATCAAAGATAGAAAAAAATACAAATGCCAGTTGATATATGGGATTGAAATATCCAAAATTTAGCAACAGTCACACACTGATACCATCCAACCACTCTGTAGATTCCCTGAGAGACCCTGCAAGTAATTTGGGGTGACCACCCTAAAATAAGTGTCGGCTTAGAACTGTTACAATGTAATTCTCTTGTATACCTATCTTAACTACCTCAATGTGTTTACCCAAAAGATGCAGGGGTTCATCTGGGTACAAACAAAAGAATGTGGCAAAAAAAAAAAATCAGTGTACTGATGTTCATGGGTTATTTATTGTCATGTAACAATTATACAATGTAATTTTATAATATAATTTTTGTTTTTGTTGTGCCACTTAATGAACCATTACACCTTAATTGTGGCACTCCACTTTGGTTAGTGAACATTTGAAGATCTGTAGAAGCTAGATAGGTGGATAAAAATGAATAAAATAGATATATCAAATTCTTTTAATTTTTTTATGACTCTTTACTTGTCAAAGAACCTTGGTAAGTAGGCAAAAATTCCAGAAGTGGTAAATGTATACTGACTGAACTACAGTACAGATGTGGAAAATGGGCTAATGAAATTCAGAAAAGCGGGCTTTGTGACTTGGCAGAACAGATCTTAAAACCAAACTATCATGACAGTCAGGACCCTATACACTCTACACAATTTGAAATGTCAACAACAGGGATGTGACAACTTCTGTCTTTTGGCTATATTTGCTGATGTAGTTAAGCCTAAACTAATAAATTCAAATCTAGATTTTTTTGGATTTACCTTTATCATTTATTTTTACTGTTCTTTTTTTATTGAAAAAAATTAACATCATCATGTGAATGAAGATAAAATAATCAATTTGTATTCAGACACTGTTATTTTGCAAATTGCTTACAGGGTCTTTTTTTTTTAAAGTGCAGCTAACTTTAGGAAGTAAAACACTGGTAATACACTGGTGCTAGCACAATAAATATAACTGACGCTGCGGTACCGCAACGGTATCGCCACCGTTGAGAATCAAATAAATGATGTGTATAATGTGTATATAAAAGGTACTGCGCGACGTATACCCCCTTAGTTTTCCCTGCCTCTCGGCACTTGAAAGATCAGCACTGTATATATACAGAGCCTCGCAGATTTTAGAATACCTTATCTTGGGTTTTCGTCTGCCAGGGCTGTTTCTCCTGCGTCTTTCTTGATTTTCTGGATCATCTTCTTTTCCTTATTCTTTAGTGCCGTTCGGGGTGGGGAAAGGTGTAGGGGGCTGGACCCTAGTAGTTATAAAATATTTTTTAGTTAATTGTATGTAGACTTCAGAGCTTACCCCGGCCGGTGGCAAAGCTCGCTGTTTGAAAAAAACGCTTTCTCAAACAGCGAGCTTTGCCACCGGCCGGGGTAAGCTCTGAAGTCTACATACAATTAACTAAAAAATATTTAATAACTACTAGGGTCCAGCCCCCTACACCTTTCCCCATAACTTTAGGAAGTGCCTTCTTTGGGGTCAGCAAAGTTTTGTCAAATAATCCTCAATTTTTTTTATGTGATGATATACTTTCAGCTGCACATAGCTTACATGCTAAAATGTGTGTGAACCAGCTTTATAGCTGCATCATTTAAATGCAGGGACCACATCCCTGTGAATAAAATAAAAGTAGTGGCAGGTCATGCATGCAGACTGTTGCTCTAGTAATCTCTTTGGGAGTTCCAGAAATAGCTCTTTACTTAGCTGTCTTCGGGACTCTCAGAAATTAATGGAGCGGCAGTGCGCCTGCTTGACCTTCCTCTTCATTCATTTCGGGGGGACTCTGAGGGGTATGGAGCCCCCATTCCCATCATTGTGGGGGTCCCAGCTGTAGAACCCCAATTGATCTAATAGTTATCTTCAATCGTGCTGATAGAGGATAACTTGAAACTAGAGATGAGCTAATTTTTAAAAATTCAATTCGCCGATTCACCAAATTATTTTGGAAAAATTAGGTTCGATCCAATTTTTTTTTGCGGCGAATTACATAAAAAAATGGCTATTTACTGGCTGCAGAGAGCCTTTATAGGGGTGTAGAACACTGCCTTGCAGTAACACGCATAGGGAGTCTGCTTTGGTAGTGAAATAATACTGTGAGTCCGTGAGACATGCAGATGACAGGCGTCGCTCTTAAATCACTGCACACTTCACTTATTTGGGCAGTCACAGGGCCAAAACTGGCCAAATACTCAAGTTTGAACTCAGCTTTACAGGTTGATGTTAGCGCCAAGAAGAAGCGCACTCTATTTAAACAATTGTCAGCGGATTTCACATAAAGTAGATGTCTTCAGAACCTGTTCTATTAAACGCTTATACAAGTAGAGTCCCCCCGACAGAGTGGAGAGGGTGTCAGCAGTAAGTTTGTGTTGATGTCACTGATTATTTTTCCCTTCCTCTGATCCGTCAGAACAATAACCAATGAACTGAATTACATTATCCTTTCATTGTTGAAATTTTTTATGTGAAACAGGCTTTTTTGATGGGTGATTGTAGACCTCCTTTTGCTGTATTAACTGAATTACGTCATTGTGGGTCCAGCAGCAAACATAATGAAGACGCTAATGACAACACACCAGCAGAATTTGCCTTTGTTATATATTCACAATTAAATCAAGCAGCTTCAGTAAGTTTAAAATATTAATGTTATCAGTGACTGCCGGACCCTTGCGCTGATCTGGCGGGTTCAGATCAGTCCACCGTACAAATACCGCGCTAGTCCTTAAGAGATTAAATCAAGCAGCTTCAGTAATTCGAAAATATTCATGTGTTTTTATCTGCTCCATCTGCATTCGATCTCCACAGCACACAAGACATGACAGGAGAGCCTCTGCTTTGGAGTCTAAGTCCAGTTTCTTAAGATCAGGAGTTCCATCAGAATTGTGTGTAACATTCTTGCTCCCTGTGCAAAGCCATAACAAAAGAACTCCGTAGGCATACAAATCAGAGGAAGCTGAAGCTGGTTGACACAATTTTAATTCAGGAGCAGTAAACAGCGGGAAGCAAATAAAAGGTGGCTGAACTCCGCTGCTCTGTATATCTTGTGAAGTCAATGTCTACAACAATGCCCCTCTCGTGATTTACAGCAAATTCATTATTTTCATGTAGAGATCCAAGAATTATGTTGGAGGAATGTAGTGTATGCAAGCTATGTGTGACCCCTCTCATTACTCTCACGCTGTTCGGCACCTGGTTTGTCTGTGTGAACGGAGTCGCACTAAAGGCTACACTACACTTGTTACACTCAACATATAACATCGGTTCATACAGAACAAAGTCTACAATAAACCATCAATTTTCCCCCAAAAAAACAGTTTCACATAAAAAATTTCACCACTACGTAATTCAGTTCATAACTGCACCGCTGAATAGCATCAGGCCCTAATTTGTTTCTACTTTTACACAATAGGCTTTTCAACAGATAAGTGCAACGCTGGACTGCGATTATATTTTTATTTCACCACTAAAAAACAGCAAACAGGGCTGTAGAATACAGTTGCAAGAAAAGGTATGTGAACCCTTTGGAATGATATGGATTTCTGCACAAATTGGTCATAAAATGTGATCTGATCTTCATCTAAGTCACAACAATATACAATCACCGTCTGCTTAAATTAATAACACACAAAGAGTTAAATGTTACCATGTTTTTATTGAGCACACCATGTAAACATTCACAGTGCAGGTGGAAAAAGTATGTGAACCATTGGATTTAACCGTCATCTTGCAAGAGCCGTTCACAGCGACGCGCAGCTGAGAAGTTGATCTACAGCCTGCCAGCAGCGATCATTTGCTGGCAGGCTGTAGATACGATTTTTTTAACCCCAAAAAGGTATATTAAACGCTGTTTTGTTAACAGCGTCTAATATACCTGCTACCTGGTCCTCTGGTGGTCCCTTTTGCTTGGATCGACCACCAGAGGACACAGGCAGCTCTGTAAGTAGCACTAATCACCACACTACACTACACCACCCCTGTCACTTATTAACCCCTTATTAACCCCTGATCACCCCATATAGACTCCCTGATCACCCCCCTGTCATTGATCACCCCCCTGTAAGGCTCCATTCAGACGTCCGTATGCGTTTTGCGGGTCCTCAAAACACGGACACCGGCAATGAGCTTTCCGCATTTTGCGGATCCACACATTGCCAGAATTATATTGAAAATGTATTTTTTTTTCTTACAAAGTCTCATATTCCACTAACTCGTGACAAAAAATAAAATCTTACATGAATTCACCATACCCCTCACAGAATCCAAATGCGTAAAAATGCCCTGTGAAATCCTAAAGGTACTCATTGGAATTTGGGCCCCTTTGCGCATCTTGGTTGCAAAAAGGTGTCACACATGTGGTATCGCCGTATTTAGGAGAAGTAGGGCAATGTGTTTTGCGGTGTATTTTTACATATACCCATGCTGGGTGAGAGAAATATCTCAGTAAATTGACAACTTTGTATAAAAAAAAATTTAAAGTTGTAATTTACAGATATTTCTCACACACAGTATGGGTATATGTAAAATTACACCCTGAAACACATTGCCCTACTTCTCCTGAGTATGCCGATACCACATGTGTGACACTTTTTTGCAGCCTAGGTGTGCAAAGGGGCCCAAATTCCAATGAATACCTTTTAGGAGAGCATTTTTTAGCCATTTGGATTCCAGACTTCTTCTCACGCTTTAGGGCCCCTAAAATTCCAGGGCAGTATAAATACCCCACATGTGACCCCATTTTGTAAAGAAGACACCCCAAGGTATTCTGTTAGGGGCAAGGCGAGTTCATGTAAAATGTAATTTTTTGTCACAAGTTAGTGGAATATGAGACTTAAAATTTCCGCTAACTTGTGCCCATTTTTTATTTATTTTTTCCCTGCAAGGTGGGGGGGGGGGGACAAGGGGGGCTGGGATGGGGATGATCTTATTAGTCCGGCTTTTCTGTATGTATTGTAATTGGCGAAAGATGTGAAGTTTCACCTGAGTATTGGAGCATTTCTGGGGAGCGGGAGGATGGCGGGATTCTCCGGCATTGAACAATGGCTAAAGCTTCTGTCAAATTAGGGCACTGTGCGCCTTATGGGCGGGGATCCGGGGCTCGGGGCCCTAGGCGGCCGGGGGGCTGGGTGTGACCCTCAATGCGGTTCTCTCTGTCAGATATGCGGTTTGATTGTAGGCAGTGATATGTTATATGCTGCACGGGTGCTATTAGGGGACAGGTCTGGTCGCTGGTGTTTTTTTTTGTTTACATTCCGTCTAAATGCCGGCGATTGCCGGGCGATATTCGACCCGAGTCCCCTCGCACCCGAGATACTGGTGTGACTGTATGCGAGGCATGGTTAAGTTGGGCACTAATTTTCAATCTTAAACTACCTGGGGATGAGGCAGTAAAACATGCATGTGTTTTTTTTTCTCCACTGCGGTAGAAGACTGCTTGACCCCCCAGGTTGCTTCAAAGAAATGTTCCCGATTAAAGGCCGTTGTAAGCCCGCTATGCGTGGTTAATGCGAGCACCAGGTGAATGGATCTAAGACTGTTAATCCTGCCGTTTCTTTACCCATACTCGGGAGGGGACGCGTGGGGTGCGCGCTCGCTCCCTTGTGGCCGCCCGGGCCGCGGGCCCCCGACCTCCGCTCTTTATAGATATTAACTTGCTAAGTTGGATGCTGTATGTGCCTTCCGACTGGGCTGTCGATGCCGGGTGAGCCCCGCTCTCCTCTCATCAAGTGAGATCTCCACTTTGATTTGTATTATCCCCATAAATATGGGTACTTGTATGGAAGTATTATTAACCATGTTTATAAATCAGAAACTCACGGACTTTAGGATTTTATAATTGTATAAATGTTATATGGATATGTATTTTTGTACTACAAATAAAATATTTAAATAAAAAAAAAAAATTGTGCCCAAAAAAAAAATTATATTAACTCGCCATGCCCCTCACAGAATACCTTGGGGTGTCTTCTTTCCAAAATGGGGTCACTTGTGGGGTATTTATACTGCCCTGGCATTTTAGGGGCCCTAAAGCGTGAGAAGTAGTTTGGAATCCAAATGCCTAAAAATGCCCTCCTAAAAGGTACTCATTGAAATTTGGGCCCCTTTGCGCACCTAGGCTGCAAAAAAGTGTCACACATGTGGTATCGCCGTACTCGGGAGAAGTAAGGCAATGTGTTTTGGGGAGTATTTTTACATATACCCATGCTGGGTGAGAAAAATATCTCAGTAAATTGACAACTTTGTATAAAAAAATGTAAAAAGTTGTCATTTACAGAGATATTTCTCACACACTGTATGGGTATATGTAAAAATACACCCCATAACACATTGCCCTACTTCTCCTGAGTACGGCGATACCACATGTGTGACACTTTTTTGCAGCCTATGTGCGCAAAGGGGCCTAAATTCTAATGAGTACTTTTAGGATTTCACAGGGCATTTTTACGCATTTGGATTATAACCAACTTCTCACGCTTTAGGGCCCCTAAAATGCAAGGGCAGTATAAATACCCCACAAGTGACCCCATTTTGGTAGAAGACACCCCAAGGTATTCCGTGAGGGGTATGGTGAGTTAATGTAAAATTTTATTTTTTTGTCACAAGTTAGTGGAATATGAGACTTTGTAAGAAAAAAAAAATAGATTTCCGCTAACTTGTGACAAAAAAAAAAACTTACATGAACTCACTATGCCCATCAGCGAATACCTTAGGGTGTCTACTTTCCGAAATCGGGTCATTTGTAGGGTGTTTCTACTGTATGGGCATTGTAGAACCTCAGGAAACATGACAGGTGCTCAGAAAGTCAAAGTGCGTAAATTAATGTTTTTGCACCATAGTTTGTAAACGCTATAACTTTTACCTAAACCAATAAATATACACTTATTGCATTTTTTATTATCAAAGACATGTAGAACAATAAATTCAGAGAAAAATTTATATAGAAATGTCGTTTTATATGAAAGTCAAAAATGACATATTTTTGCAACAATTTTGGTCATTTTCGATTAATATCAAAAAATATATAAAAATGTCAGCAGCAAAGAAATACCACCAAATGAAAGCTCTATAAGTGAGAAGAAAAGGAGGTAAAATTCATTTGGGTGGTAAGTTGTATGACCGAGCAATAAAACGTGAAAGTAGTGTAGTGCAGAATTGTAAAAAGTGGTCTGGTCATTAAGGGGGTTTAAGCTAGGGGGGCTGAGGTGGTTAATAACTGGTTGAACCTCCTTTGGCAACAATAACTTCAACCAAACATTTCCTGTAGTTGCAGATCAGATGTGCACAACGGTCAGGAGTAATTCTTGACCATTCCTCTTTACAGAACTGTTTCAGTTCAGCAATTTTTTGGGGATGTCTGGTGTGAATCGCTTTCTTGAGGTCATGCCACAGCATCTCAATCAGGTTGAGGTCAGGACTCTGACTGGGCCACTCCAGAAGGCGTATTTTCTTCTGTTTAAGCCATTCTGTTGATTTACTTCTATGCTTTGGGTCGGTGTCCTGTTGCAAAACCCATCTTCTGTTGAGCTTCAGCTGGTGGACAGATGGCCTTAAGTTCTGCTGCAAAATATCTTGATAAACTTGGGAATTCATTTTTCCTTAGATGATAGAAATTCATCCAGGCCCTGACGCAGTAAAGCAGCCCCAAACCAGGATGCCCCTACCACCATACTTCACATTTGGGATGAGGTTTTGATGTTGGTGTGCTGTGTCTCTTTTTCTCCACACATAGTGTCGTGTGTTTCTTCCAAACAACTCAACTTTGGTTTTGTCTGTCCACAGAATATTTTGCTAGTACTGCTGTGGAACATCCAGGTGCTCTTGTGTAAACTGTTAACGTGCAGCAATGTTTTTTTTGGACAGCAATGGCTTCCTCTGTGGTATCCTCCCATGAAATCGATTCTTGTTTAGTGTTTTACGTATCGTAGATTCGCTAACAGGGATGTTAGCATATGCCAGAGACTTTTGTAAGTCTTTAGCTGACACTCTAGGATTCTTCTTCACCTCATTGAGAAGTCTGCGCTGTGCTCTTGCAGTCATCTTTTACAGGATGGCCACTCCTAGGGAAAGTAGCAGCAGTGCTGAACTTTCTCCTTTTATAGACAATTTGTCTTACCGTGGACTGATGAACAGCAAGGCTTTTGGAGATACTTTATAACCCTTTCCAGCTTTATGCAAGTCAACAATTCTTAATCGTAGGTCTTTTGAGAGCTCTTTTGTGTGAGGCATCATTCACATCAGGCAATGCTTCTTCTGAAAAGCAAACCCAGAACTGGTGTGTGTTTTTTATAGGGCAGGGCAGCTGTAACCAACACCTCCAATCTCATCTCATTGATTGGACTCCAGTTGGTTGACACCTCACTCCAATTAGCTCTTGGAGATGTCATTAGTCTAGGGGTTCACATACTTTTTCCACCTGCACTGTGAATGTTTACATGGTGTGTTCAATAAAAACATGGTAACATTTAATTTTTTGTGTGTTATTAGTTTAAGCAGACTGTGATTGTCTATTGTTGTGACATAGATGAAGATCAGATCACATTTTATGACCAATTCGTGCAGAAATCCATATCATTCCAAAGGGTTCACATACTTTTTCTTGCAATTGTATATCACTGCACCGCACAAGGGCAATTAGGCCCTATTTTTTTCTATTTTTTAACAACACAAAAGACTTTTCAATAGATAAGTGCAATGCTGGACAGTGAATATATTTTTATTTGGCCACTAATACAAGGCAAATTGGGCTTTAGAGTATTGCACTGCATCACACAAGGGCAATTAGGCCCTAGTTTTTTTTTAAACGTTTACAGAACACAACAGGATTTTCAACAGATAAGTGAGACAATGAAAGGCGATTTGTATTTCACCAGTAGTACACGTCAAACTGGGCTGTAAAATATCTCACTGTACCTCTGAACGGCAATTAGGCCCAATTTTTTTTCTATTCTTACACAAAATGCTTTTTAACAGATAAGTGCAATGATGAACGGTGAATATATTTGTATTTCGCTACTAATACACGGCAAACTGGGCTGTAAAATATCTCACTGTACCGCTGTACCGCTTTTGCACAATGAAGTTTTTTCTATCACTGTCCCTATCGCCTGCAGACATGTCTCTCCCTGCACTAAGTACACTGGTGAATGGCAGAATCTAAGATGGCAGCCGTATTTATAGGGCTGTGACATCACAGGGCTGGCTGGCTGCTGATTGGCTGCATGCATAGCATTATGGATGATCCCACCTTCCCAGAGTTCCTTTCTCCATGTCCTCACACGTGCAGCAGCCGTTTTAGGAAAAATTACGATTCGTTACTATGAAGCACAAGGAAATTTGCCTTCAGTGCGAATCAAATTGTTCCTGAAATTCGAAACGAATTCTACTTCGTCAGCTTCGATTCGCTCATCTCTACTTGTAACCACTTGAATACCCCTTTAAAAATCATTACAGTATGGTGAACATACAATATCTATAATCAAGTATAAGCAAGAAAGGAAAGTCCTCAACTGGGTCTTACAAATGTACCTTGACAATTAATAGATGTGAGTTGGGTTGTTATCCATCTCATAACCCTCTCATGAACACTTGTGTATTTATTATCGCACACACTCTTCTTCCAGACCCATCGTCTCATTCAGTGGTTTTGTAAATTACTATTGTGAATTATTGAAGTGTAAAGGTCTTTGTAATTCTGTCTGAACAAGGATCAGAATGAAATATACACTTTATAATTGAGGATTATTAAAAAATGCTTGAATCCTGTTCGGTATGTTAATCTATTCTGAGCTGCCAAGACTTCCCTATCTATCAGCACTTTGGTGCATTATGAAACATGGTCATCTCACTCCGAGTGCATACCGAGCAATCGATAGGCAATCTCTGTGATAATTAATTAGTTTGCCAGGATGAATTACAGTTTCTACCACTGCTAGTTGGATTTGAGTCACATTAAATTTGAACAGTTGTACAAATGTACTACAGTTCTGGAATAAGTTTGCGCCTTGATATTTGATGAAAATTCTTTAGTATTCCTTGGTCATTTTTTTAAATCTTTTAAGAAATACGATAACAGTGATCTGTCACCTATGTTCCTGCTCTAGTATACAAATCCAATTTGGTATCTTTCTAATTGACACTGTTGATGAAATTAATGTAAACTCCATTAGGAAAATCTATATGGAATGCAAAACTGTATCATGGCTTTAATGGAAAAAATAAATGTGCCATGCTCCACTGGATGTCATTTTACTGAAGTATTCTCCCCTGGAAGCTTGTAGAGGAGGATATTTCAATAAAATATAGCTACAGCTTTTAGTTCCTCAACACAGACCTCTTCCACCTGGTTCTGCCTTGTGCTACAGACCTTATGTATGGTGGCATAATTAGGGGGACAAGATGGTTTAAAAATGAAAAAGTAAGCATTATTTACCTATCCTTCAATTCCTTCAGCTGTTGTGACACTGCTATGGTCCCCGCTGCACTACCCTTCCAGATTTCGGCTTATCACACACAGGAAATGGTTGAAAATGTCCACGCAGCCAATCAGTGGCTGCATTGGGTTCCTACAATATCTACCAATCAACTATTCTTCAGTAACAGCACAACTCTGTCCATTCTGTGGTGGTCCGTAGAAGTGAATGAAGCAGCACTGCAGTAACCAGCTCCGTCCACTACATAGTAGACAGTGTTGTGTGTTGGACACCAACCGATGACATATTGAAGGCCTCTCCTTAAAATAGGCCATCAGTATACTAGTACTGGACAACCCCTTAAACTGGCCAGTAAAGGGCCACGTAACTGCAGCCATGCAGATGTGAATATCTCCCTGTTATGGTGGCTTATTATTGACATAAACTACTGTGAAGAAATAGTGAAGATGTCACCCATAACAACTGATTACATTTAAGCTAGCTCTATGAAGAAGGAGAACTATCCAAAGTACTGTAATTGCCTCTAGCAATTGACGAGGTTGCTGCCTTCAATTTCCAAAGGGCTTCTGAAAAATTAGCAGCAGAATGTGATTGGTTGCTATAATCTGGTTGTGCTATGGGCAGCTGCTTTACTTTTTCTTGGCCCTAATTTTGATAAGGTCGAATTCTGCTAGACGCTATCTAGGGACTCTATAGCCAGACAAGCTAGTGGCACCTGGTGTTATGAGCAATGGTTGTAAAACCACTGTGCCCAACAACTAGTTCAACTTTTGGTTAGTCTTTAGGGTGTTATCCTGACACCAGGCTGCTACCTCTTGGAATAGTCCTGGTGTGGTTGGCTGCTGACTCAAGAGGATCAGAGACACCGGTGTGTGGCACAGAGGGAACAGGCAAACACTTGGTCAGTAACAGGCCGAGTTCATGGCAAATAAAGTTTGTGCGAATCTGTAGAACAATCTAAAGGTCAGGGTAAGTGGCACAGGATCAGTACTAAGAACAGGCACAGGTCAGGAAGCAGATGGTGAGGATCCCCGGTCAAGGTTAGTACACAGGCAGACAAATGGATATAGCTCCTCTACAAGCTCCAGCAAGCCAGAGATACCTAGCAAGATCTGTATAGACCTAATTGCACAGACAATAATGAAGAAAACAAATAGGTTGTTAGATCCTGGACTCCAGTAGCTGTGACTGTCAGCAAGTTGAAGCAGCAGAGTCCAGTTTCCATAGCAACCAGGCCAGAGATCAGAGTTCAGGCCCATTGGCCAGTCAGGTGCAGATATCATGAGGGTCACGTGACTCATGATGCATCATGTGACCTGCCAGGCAGGTTATTTAAACAGGCTGCAAGTGTTTGTGATTTGGTCTGTTAAGCCTCACTAGCCTTTTTTCTCTCATTGTTAGTCTCTGGTTTTCAACTTTGGACTGCGTTTCTGGACTTGCTTCTGACTGTTGATTTTGCCATTGTGAATCCTGTTGTCTGACTTCTGCTTGGATCTTGACCCTGCCTCCATTTGTCTTTGGATCTTGACATGACCCTCTGTGTTTGACCCAGCTTGGTAGCATTACTCTTTTGTCTATTGATTTGGCTCTGTTATACTCTTCTGGTTTTGACCCGGTCCATCCGTTTATCCCTCCTGGATTTCTATTTCCGCCTGCCATTTTAGGTGCCTGTCTGTCACGTTTTTTATCCTGTAGGCGCCTGCACCTAGTCAGAAAGGGACTGCTGTCCAGCTGTAGGCTGTTGTTTAGGACAGATTGTGTAGGTAGGAACAGTGGTGTGCTTTAGGGCTGCACTGTAGCCTATTGTGACACATGTATGTATAGGAGCAGCTGCAGTTGGACATAGCCATGCAGTAGCTCACAGAGCAGGAGAAAATTAACCCAAGGAGTGCTGCACACAGAGGTACGATGAATACAAGCCTAATACACAGGAAGCTGATGCCTGTGCTCAGAGGAAAGCTATGGCCATGAACCGCCATTGTAACACCTGGGGCCAGCTGAGTACCTCAACCTTAACCAAAGTCATGGGAAAGAGCAATGCTATAGTCGATTTTTGCTGCCCATATGATTATTTATCTGGGTATCATCATGAGCAAGGACATGCACATGTAGAGCTCTTTTTTTCCAAATGTTTTATTACAAAATGAATTACAGCAATGCACAGTGTTCAGACGTCATGTGAATTCTTAAATACTAGTCATTAACATTGGATATTGTAATACAATGTTTAAGCCTATAATTGCTCATGGTCAAGCAAATCATTTAATTTGATGTTAACCCGTGCTCTTTCCTCAGTTTAATAGCGCGTAAAGACATACACGGTGCAGTTTTAAAGCTGTTTAAAAGATCAGTTCGACTGAATGACTCATTTAATACATTAGCATTGCGGTCCCATACGACTTGTTTCAGAACCCAATTAGAAATTACTGGCAAACTTTAATTAAGATGGAATGTAAAGGTAGTATTACATTTTACTAGGGGGACTGATAAAACCCAGATTCATACATTAATTCCTTCAATTTATTTTTCAATTAAGAGCTAGGTGGTCGTACATATTGTAAAGCAATAGAAAACTCTAAATTACTTTACAGGCTGATTTCAATGCTATTGATTTATTTCGGTTAAGGTGGTAATTTTAGGCATTTCACAATTAAATGAGAAGCAACTCTTGAAGATTTATATTTTTATACCTATATTTAGTCTATAAATTGAAAGTGAATGTTACTAAATGTCTTACTTTCTCTTGTTTAGAAAATATTAATATAAGAAAATATGAAAATATAAATTATTAGTCCATCACTGAGGACCCCCATTAATAAGCCAGAGCAAAGAATGTCCGAAAGGAGAAAATCGAGGGCTGAAATGCTTAAAGGGGTTGTCTGAGTTATGAAAAAAATATATATTATAGCGCTGTAAATCTGATGGTCAGCAATATATACATAAGCTAAGCAAGTTTTAGGCAAAGAAATATATATAGTAGTTCCTAATTTCCCTGGTTCTTTTCTGGTCCTTTGTTTACCTGCAGTAACAACAATCTCTGCCCCTCCCCTGCTCTGCAAAGAGAGTGAATAAAAGTACTGCCCTGAGTGACATGTCTGACTGCTGGTATACTCAGCAGCATGTTATATGTGTAGGACCAGCTGTACAATGACACTGCTGATACGCGCATGATCTTCTCCCTACCTTTTCTTGTGCAATGCTTTACTGAACTCCTATTGTCTGTCAGCTCCTGTGCCCAGCATTTTTGTCTCCTCACTGTTTGCAGCTACTCAGTAAAGCCTCCAGCCCTCTCTGCTGCTGAACGGGTTAAAGTTTTTCCTAAAGAATCCAGGGACCAGCAGCACATTGTGGCCAGCACAGTGACATCTCCTGTACAGACACAGTGCACGAAATATTATCAGAGCAGAGAGAGAAGCTGACATCACTGGTCATGTGACCCTCAGTAAAATCTGAGAAAGCAGCAACTAAAGATAAATTAAATACATGGTAAAGCTGTTACATTTGATTAGTTAGAAACATACAAAGAAAAAACAAATAACTCGGACAACCCCTTTAAGGATTTGCCTCTGTAGGGATATTTAACACTTTCTGCCTGAACCACTGATAGTTTACAGCTAAACGCCGTGTGATCAACTTCTCTTTTGGGGCCCTACTTACAAAAAGAAATTGTTAAAAGACGACAACACCTTTAACCTGTTTAGGACATAGGGTGTACTTGTACGCCCTGATGTCCCGTTCCTTAAGGACACAGGACGTACAGGTACATCCTATGTATTTCCGATCAAATCATTGAGCAGGCACCTGGGGACAATGCGCCGGGGTGTCCTGTGACCCCCCCCCCCCCCCGTGTAGGCGATCACAGCAAACTGCAGGTCAATTCAGACCTGCGGTTTGCAGCGCTTTCGGAAGTTTCTGATCCCCGCGGTCAGATCAGAAACTTCAAATAACCTTTATTTTAATGTTTAACCCCCCCCCCCGCTGCCCTCTTTTTTATTTGCCGGCGGGCGCAGCGGGGAGTGCGGCAGTGCGGACGGGAGGGCAGAAGGGCGGCGCTTAGGGGGGCGGGCAGGCATGCAATCATCCGCCCGCCCCCTCTCTCAGGATGGCTGAGCGAACTCCCTCCCTCTCCTATTGGGGGCTGCTGAGCCTGCTGAGCCTTTTAAAAATGAAAAAAAATTCCCTACACATGTTTGATATCACCGCGTCCGTAATGACCTGATCTATAAAACGGTCATGTTACTTTACCCGCACGGTGAACGCCATAAAAAAAAAAAAACTATAATGAAATTTAAATTTTGCCCACCTTACTTCCCCAAAAAGGTAATAAAAGTGATCAAAGAAGTCGTATATATGCCAAAATAGTCCCAATCAAATTGTCACCCCATCCCTCAAAAAATGAGACCCTACCTAAGATAATCACCCAAAACCTGAAAAAACTATGGCTCTCAGAATAAAAAAAACATGATTTCTATTTGTTTCAAAAATGAAATAATTGTGTAAAACTTACATAAATTTAAAAAATACATATTGGGTATCGCCGCGTCCGTAATAACCTGCTGTATAAAAATATTACATGACCTAACCCCTCAGGTGAATACTGTAAAAAAAAGAAAAAGGGTAAAAAAGCTATTTTTTGTCACCTTACATCACAAAAAGTGTAATAGCAAGCGATCAAAAGTCATATGCACCCCAAAATAGTGCCAATCAAACAGTCATCTCATTCCGCAAAAAATGAGATCCTACCTAAGATAATCGCCTAAAAACTGAAAAAACTATGGCTCTCAGAATATGGAGACTAAAACATGATTTATTTTTTGTTTTAAAAATGAAATCATTGTGTAAAACGTACATAAAAAAGTATACATATTAGATATCGCCGCATCCATAATAACCTGCTCTATAAAAATATCACATGACCTAACCCCTCAGGTGAATACCGTAAAAAAATTTAAACGGTGTAAAAAAAGCAATTTTTTGTCACCTTGCATCACAAAAAGTGCATTAGCAAGCGATCAAAAAGTCATAAGCACCCCCAAATTAGTGCCAATCAAACAGTAATCTCATCCCGCAAAAGTCATACCCTAGCCAAGATAATCGCCCAAAAACTGAAAAAACTATGGCTCTCGGACTATGGAAACAGTAAAACATGATTTTTTTGGTTTGAAAAATGAAATCATTGTGTAAAACTTACATAAATAAAAAAAAGTATACATATTAGGTATCGCCACGTCTGTAATAACCTGCTCTATAAAAAAATCACATGACCTAACCCCTCAGGTGAATACTGTAAAAAAAAAAAAAAAACGCTGTAAAAAAAGCAATTTTTTGTCACCTTACATCACAAAAGGCGGAATAGCAAGCGATCAAAAAGTCATACGCAACACAAAATTGTGGCAATAAAACCATCATCTAATCCTGCAAAAATCATACCCTACCCAAGATATTCGCCCAAAAATTTAAAAAAACGATGGCTCTCAGACTATTGTTTCAAAAATTAAATCATTGTGTAAAACTTACATGAATAAAAAAATTGTATACATATTTGGTATCGCCGCGTCTGTGACATCCTGCTCTATAAAAATACCACATGATCTAACCTGTCAGATGAATGTTGTAAATAACAAAAAATAAAAACTGTGCCAAAACGACTATTTCTTGTTTCCTTGCCTCACAAAAAGTGTAATATAGAGCAACCAAAAATCATATGTACCCTAAACTAGTACCAACAAAACTGCCGTGCATCAGGGGGACTTCAAATGGGACACGGTGTCAAAAAAACAGTCCAGCAAAATCTGCCTTCCAAAAACCGTATGGCATTCCTTTCCTTCTGTGCCCTGCCGTGTGCCCGTACAGCAGTTTGCGACCACATATGGGGTGTTTCTGTAAACTACAGAATCATATCCATAAATATTAAGTTTTGTTTGGCTGTTAACCCTTGCTTTGTTACTGGAAAAAATGGATTGAAATGGACAATTTGCCCAAAAATTTAAATTCCCAAATTTCATCTCCATTTGCCAATAACTCTTGTGCAACACCTAAAGGGTTAACAAAGTTTGTAAAATCAGTTTTGAATACCTTGAGAGGTGTAGTTTCTTAGATGGAGTCACTTTTATGGAGTTTCTACTCTAGGGGTGCATCAGGGGGGCTTCAAATGGGACATGGTGTAAATAAACCATTTCAGCTAAATCTGCCTTCCAAAAACCATAAGGCATTCCTTTCCCTCTACGCGCTACCGTGTGCCCGTACAGTAGTTTGCAACCACATATGGGGTGTTTCTGCAAACTACAGAATCAGGGAAATAAATATAGCATTTTGTTTAGCTGTTAACCCTTGCTTTATTACTGGAACAAATGGATTAAAATTGAAAATTTGCCCCAAAAAAAATCGAAATTCTGAATTGTTATCTCCGTTTGCCATTAACTCTTGTGGAACACCTAAAGGGTTAATGACATTTGTAAAATCTGATTTGAATACCTTGAGGGGTGTAGTTTCTAGAATGGGGTCATTTTTGAGTGGTTTCTATTATGTAACCCTCACAAAAGGAACTTCAGACCTGAACTGGTCCCTAAAAATGTGGTTTTTGAAAATGTCTGGAAAATTTCAAGATTTGCTTCTAAACTTCTAAACCTTGTAACGTCCCCAAAAACTAAAATGTCATTCCCAAAATGATTCAAACATTAAGTAGACATATGTGGAATGTAAAGTAATAACTATTTGTGGAGGTAATACTATGTATTATAGAAGCAGAGAAATTGAAACTTGGAAATTTGCTATTTTTTTCCAAATTTTTGGTAAATTTAGTATTTTTTTATAAATAAAAATGATTTTTTTTGGACTTCATTTTACCAGTGTCATGAAGTACAATATGTATCGGAAAAACAATCTCAGAATGGCCTGGATAAGTAAAAGCGTTTAAAGTTATCACCACTTAAAGTGACACTGGTCAGATTTGCAAAACATGGCCTGGTCCTTAAGGTGAAATATGGCTGTGTCCTAAAGGGGTTAATATAGACACTGAAAAACATATTCACAGGATATGCCAGGACATTGTACTATTGTTTTAATGTTTTCTGTAATAAATCAATAATTGAAATTGTTCATGTATATGGAGATCAGACAATAAAAGGTTCTGTTTATTCAGGAATTATAACTGATTTTATACAAAAAATGGATTAACATGAAGATACATTATTATCCAATCACAATAAGGGCAAGCCCCTTGGACACTGTACATTTATTTAATTTGATTCAACTTTATTGTCATTACACATGTAAAGTACAGGGTAACAAAATACAGTTTGCATCTAATCAGAAGTGCAAAGGGAAGCAGTGCAATAAAAACAAGTTATATTCAAATAAGGATAGTGTAGAAAGTAGGAATAGTTATGTACAGATTATTTACAAATAAGTTAAAGGGGTATTCCTATCACAATGATCACAGTTTAATCTGTTAATGATTTGCCAGTGATCATTTTTGTAAATGTATTGTATTGGCAAAGTCCCACCCTTCTTGATAAAAAAAAATTCCCTCCTACCTCATTGTTATATGGTATGCCATAGATACGGCCACCGCTCGCCTCCCGAATTCATGGGCCGCTCATTGCAGTTCTGAATGCGCACTCTGCCGTGCATGCGCTAGGCTTATTTCTTCAGTGCCGCGTCTCATACAGAGCCGCGCATGCCCTGTATACAGTGTTGCTCTGTATGAGATGCGGCACTAAAGAAAGAAACTTTGAGAATGCGCAGCATCGTGAGTGTTCAGTACTGCAATGAGCGGCTGGCTGGGTGAAAAAAAAATGTCTTATGTGCAAGCGCGGCCCAGGTATTCGGGATAGAAGCAGTGGCCATAGGAGACACATGAACGAGCATGCAAGTTGTGTGATGTCAGAAAGAGGCGTAGCAGGTCTTCACTCAAACTGCCTAAGCCCGCCCAGGAAGTGAACAGCAGAGCTGGCTGCAGCTGAGGACGAATTAGCAAGATGGGCAAACCCAAAAGTATACAGGTGTTTATATTGGAATATATAGTGAGGAACCGAAGTATTTGAACACCCTGCGATTGTGCAAGTTCTCCCACTTAGAAATCATGGAGGGGTCTGAAATTCACATTGTAGGTGCATTCCCACTCTGAGAGACAGAATAAATAAATAATAAAAAATCAGGAAATCACATTGTATGATTTTTAAAGACTGTATTTGTCTTGCACTGCTAAACATAAGTATTTGAACACCTGAGAAAATCAGTGTTAATATTTGGTACAAAAGCCTTTGTTTGCAATTACAGAGGTCAAACGTTTCCTGTAGTTCTTGGCCAGGTTTGCACACACTGCAACAGGGATTTTGGCCGACTCCTCCACACAGATCCCCCCAAGACTGTCAGGTTTCGGGGCTGTCGCTGAGCAACACAGAGTTTCAGCTCCCTCCAAAGATGTTCTATTGGATTTAGGTCCGGAGACTGGCTAGGCCACTCCAGAACCTTGATATGCTTCTTACGGAGCCACTCCTTGGTTATCCTGGGTGTGTGCTTAGGGTCGTTATCATGTTGGAACACCCAGCCACGACCCATCTTTAATGCTCTGATTGATGGAAGGAGGTTGTTGCTTTAAATCTCACAATAAATGGCCCCAGCGTAGTGTTCTACCAACAGTGACTTTTGAAACTGTGGTCCCAGCTCTCTTCATATCATTGACCAGCTCCTCCCTTGTAGTTCTGGGCTGATTCCTCACATTTTTAATTATCAGTGATACCCCACGAGGTGGGATCTTGCATGGAGCCCCAGTCCGAGGGAGACTGACAGTCGTCTTTAGCCTCTCCCATTTTCTAATAATTGCTCCAACAGTTGATCTATTTTCACCAAGCTGCTTGGCAATTGCCCCGTAGCCCTTTCCAGCCTTGTGGAGGTCCACAATTTTGTCTCTGGTTTCTTTTGACAACACTTTGGTCTTGCCCATAGAAGTAGTTGGCATCTGACTGACTGTGGGGTGAACAGGTGTCTTTAAAGAACTGAGACAGGTGCTACTAAGTTAGATTAATGAGGGGAGTAGAGGTGGACTTTTTAAAGGCACAGTAACAGGTCTTTGAGAGCCAGAATTCTTGCCGTTTCTCAGGTGTGAAAATACTTATGTTCAGCAGTGCAAGACAAATACATTCTTTAAAAATCATACAATGTGATATCCAGATTTTTTTATTTTTATTCTATCTCTCAGAGTGGGAATGCGCCTACAATGTGAATTTCAGACTCCTCCATGATTTTTAAGTGGGAGAACTTGCAAAATCGAGGGTGTTCAAATACTTTTGTTCCTCATTGTAGAGAGCAAATATACAGATGTACTATGGACAAATCTAGAGATGTACTGATGTATACATATATACAGATAAACCGTTCTATTGCTATACAGATGGCGAATACACAGATGTACTATGAACAAGTATAAAGATGCGCTATGTATATACAAATGTACAGATGTAAAGTAAAATGCTATGAATATAGCTCCAGAAGTAGAAGAGTAGCACTATGGACAGACTGTAATAATGTCCTGATCATGGTCATAGGAAGGGATGGAGGGACGAGGAGTGTAGAGGGTTAAGTGAGTATGGATGAAAGGGGACTGAGTTCAGTAGGGTGACAACTGTGGGGAATAAACTGTTCCTAAACCTGTTAGTTTTAGTCTGAAGGTTCCTGTAGCGCCTTCTTGAAGGAAGTAACTGGAAGAGTTTATTGGCAAAATAAGAGGAATCCCTAAGAATGACGTTTGCCTGACGTAGACCTCTCTTCTTGTGAACATTCTCAATAGTAGGAAGTGGAGTCCCTGTGATGCATTGGGCGGTTTTCACCACCCGCTGCAATGCCTTGCGGTCAGCAACAGAGCAATTCCCATACTAGACTGTAACACACAGCGATAGAAGTTAACCAGTATTTCAGCAGACAGGTTGTTTTTCTAGGTCTCCAGGAACTTAAAGCTGGAAACCCATTCAGCAGCCGTGCCATTTATGTGGATGGGATCATAGGTGTCTCTCTTCTCCTTCCTGAAGTCCACAATGAGCTCTTTTGTTTTGCTGGTATTCAGGAGCAGGATATTGTCAGCACACCACACAGCTAGGTGCTTTACCTCTTCCCTATAATCAGACTCATTGTCAGTGATGAGACCAATCACCACAGTGTCATCTGCAAACTTGATGATGGAATAGGATCCATACCTAGGCCTGCAATCATAGGTGAAAAGGGAGTCGAGGAACAGGCTCAGCACACAGCCCTGTTAAATGCGATGGTGGAGGAACAGTTACTTCCTGACCTAACATGCTGGGGTCTGTTGGTCAAAAAGTCCATGATCCAGTTACAGATAGGGTTGCTGAGTCCAAGATCCACAAGTTTAGTAATCAACTTGGAGGGAATCACTGTATTGAATGCTAAACTGTAATCAACAAACAGCAGTCTTGCATAAGTATTCTTGTTGTCCAGATGTGAGAGTACACAGTGAAGTGCTGTAGATACAGCATCCTCTGTACTCCTATTACTTCGATAGGCAAATTGGTGAGGATCCAGTGTGGGGGGCAAGCATAACTTTAGGTGTGCCAGGACCAGTCGCTCAAGAAAGCACTTCATAACTATAGGTGTGAGTGCCACAGGGCGATAGTCGTTCAGGCAGTGTTTTGGCACTGGCACAATAGGGGTGGTTTTGAAGCACACTGGTACTACTGCCCGGGCAAGTGACAAGTTGAAGATGTCAGTAAAGATCCCTGCAAGCTGCTCAGCACATGCTCGAAGCACACGTCCAGGAATGCCATCAGGGCCAGCAGCCTTGCGAGCGTTGATACTGCTCAGTGCATTATGGAAATCTATGATGGTGAGAGTGAGGGTATGGCAGTCATCAGAGGGTAGGGTTGTGGCAAACTTTTCCTTATTGTCTTTTTCAAAACGTGTGTAGAAGTCATTTAGTTTATTGAGGGAGGACACAGTAATGGCTGTCTGTTTGGAATTGCTGAGCTTATAGTCAGAGATGGCCTGAATGCCCAGCCAAAGGCGCTGTGGGTCAGAGTTTGTGGCTGTGCTTGGCCTCCATGATGCCCCTCTTCAGGTCTGTCCTGGACGTACTGTAGGCCTGAGCATCACCTTATCTAAATGCAATGTTGCGTGCCTTTAGCCGCACTTCCTTGTTCATCCATTGTTTCTGATTTGGGTACATTGTGATCTGCTTTTCTGTGATAACAATGTCAATTGTGGTATTGATGTATTCCAGTACTGAGTACGTATAAGAATCGATGTTAGTGTGAGTACCACAGGTGGCCTGAGAGGCAAACATGCTCCAGTCCCTGTCTTTAAACCTGGCCTGGAGAACAGAATATACCCCAGGTGGCCACACTGTCTTCACTAATGGTTTCACACGGTTGATAAGCAGGAAGTACTTGGGGGTGATAAACAAAGAAAAGTGATTAGACTGTCCAAAGTGGGTGAGGGGCATTACCTTGTAGGTCCCAACAATGTTTGTATAGACATGGTCCAAGGTTTTATCCCCTCTGGTATGGCAGGAGACATGTTGATGAAATTTAGGTAGCACTGACTTTAGGTTGAAGTGTGGTTAAAGTCACCCGCTACAAAAAATGCAGCCTCAGGTTGTAAAGATTGTTGTTTGCTGATGACCGCATGAAGTTCGTTCATAGCAAGCTTGGCATTAGCATCCAGTGGGATATATGCAGCTGTTATTATATATATATATTATAGTGGAGGTAAATGGTGGCCACAAGAATAAAAAGGGGCTCATAGGGTGAGTATGTCAAGCGCTAGTAGACTCCTAGTACAGGAAGTTTGGTTATGCTCACCTGTTTAGGCTGCACCTAAACTTGGGTCCAACCGCAATTAAGGCAAAAATGGAGTGGTAGATTGTAACTGGTTGGTGCTGCCGAATTCGTCCGTACTCTCCCTTGGCGGGGGCCAGGCCGCCGTCTGGGTCAAATAATATAGTAAGCTTCCACTGGACTGGAGAAGTCGAGTGGAGGGGTGGACCATAGGCGCAAAGTCTCAACCAGAGATTTTCAATACAGTAGGTTTTATTGAGACAATGCGTTTCGGGGTTCTGTGGACCCCTTTTTTTAAGTCTGCGGGGGCAGCACGTCCGTATTGCACCAGCATCACTGCAAACTTGAAAAAGGCATCCACAGAACCCCCGAAACGCCTTGTCTCAATAAAACCTACTGTATTGAAAATCTCTGGTTGCGACTTTGCGCCTATGGCCCACCCCTCCACTCAACTTCTCCAGTCCAATTATAGTGGAGGTGAACTACCTCGGCGGATAGAACAATCTACACTTTTCCAAGAGATTTAGGTCTACACTTAACCCAGAGATCTAGGTCAGTTGAGCAGTGCTTCCCAACAATGACAGAATTCGTACGCCAAGCCTTGTTAACATAAATGCACAGTACTCTTGTCTTACTGGAATCATCTGCTGTTCTGTCCGCCCAAAGAGTATGGTGTCCGACCAGCTGGACAGCACTGTCAGATATTCCGCTGTGCAGCCATGTTTCCATCAGTATCATGACATTACAATCCATAAGTATCCTGTTGTTAGTGATCCATAGTCGTAACTCCTCCATTTTGTTCACCAGGGACCGCACTTTAGCAAGGAAAATGCTGGGTAAAGAAATCCGATACGATGTTAGCCTTAGCTTAGCTGTTAGCCCTCCGTACTTCCCCCGTCTTTGTTTGCGGTCCCTGCGCCGTCTTCGAGCACTTTCGGTCCGCCGAGTAGCCTGCGAAGCATCGGGTGTTCTTTTTATTTCAGGGAGGAGTCGAAGGTTGCTGAAGGACTGAGAACAGTCGGAGTTGTGTAATCCTATATCCAAAAGCTCTTGTTGGGTGTAAGATGTAAATGTGAAGCTGCTTTGAACAAACAGACCCAAAATGAGCAGGAATAACACTGTTAACTTGCAAAATCTGAGGAGATGCTGGGCCTTGCGTGGTGCACGCGCCACCATCTTATTCTGTGGTCCTAAAGACCCCTGTAGTGGGAGCAGATGTTTGTGCTTCCTCACTAACCTCAGCCACAAGCCTCACTAGCATTAACCATTCATAGTTAGGCGGTATAACTTTCAAAGCCAATTATATTATATGTACAATGTTTTGTACTCAGTGTGTTGCCAGGCACCTTTAAATGGGCAAGTTATTGGGAACAAGCATTCAAAGGACTGGCCATCAGTGAGCAGCCATTTTTGGAGTGCCGTATGAGGAAGCAGTTGAGCAGACTTCTGTATTGAAAGGGTATTCTGGTAAAGTAACAATCTGGCTGTGACCCAACCAGAACCCATACCTATACATATAACCAGAGCTTCAATTTACCTTGCAATCTATTTGTCTAGCTCCTGTGTGAGCCTGCAACACACTGAGAGCATCATGGTGCCTAATCTTACCTCACAAAATTACAATCCCCAGAATCCCTAGCCCTTCCTGTTGTGAGTGTTGGTTTACTGATTGGCTTCTTGGTATCCAGTCCAGTCACACCCCCTATACTCAGTAAACACCAGCACACTAACGCGCCCTTTGTTTTTACAAGACATTTACCTAGAGAATTATGTCTGTCCCTCCCCCTCTCCAGTGGTGCCCCAGATGGACAGAACTCCGTCTATGATTATCTTCAACTTGGAACCAAACTCTGCTTCTGTCCCAGGGTACGAGTTGGAACCGAAGCCGATTTCAGTTCCAAGTTTTAAAGTTGTTTTCCACTTTAAAAATCAACTCTCAAAGTTGTTTAATGAAGTCTTGAGCCACTTCACGAATAACTGACTTTGGCTCATCGGGTCCCATACATTTTAATGCTGTACAGAGATGAATCTCCATACAGCATTTATCCGGAGCTTTCAACAAAGCGACTTCATATTTTGCTTCCGAAGCTTGATTTGCTCATCACTAATCTTGACCCAAATAAGGATTATTCAGACTTGGTGGCTAGGGCAGCACCAGGTATAAATACAACACTGTATGGAGATATTTAGTTACTACAAACCGGATTCCAAAAAAGTTGGGACACTAAACAAATTGTGAATAAAAACTAAATGCAATGATGTGGAGATGGCAAATGTCAATATTTTATTTGTAATAGAACGTAGATGACAGATCAAATGTTTAATCCGAGTAAATGTATCATTTTAAAGGAAAAATACGTTGATTCAAATTTTCACGGTGTCGTCAAATCCAAAAAAAGTTGGGACAAGTAGCAATAAGAGGCTGGAAAAAGTTAATTTGGACATAACGAAGAGCTGGAAGACCAGTTAACACTAATTAGGTCAATTGGCAACATGATTGGGTATAAAAAGAGCATCTCAGAGTGGCAGTGTCTCTCAGAAGCCAAGATGGGTAGAGGATCACCAATTCCCACAAAGTTGCGCAGAAAGATAGTGGAGCAATATCAGAAAGGTGTTACCCAGCGAAAAAATTGCAAAGACTTTGCATCTATCATCATCAACTGTGCATAACATCATCCGAAGATTCAGAGAATCTGGAACAATCTCTGTGCGTAAGGGTCAAGGCCATAAAACCATACTGGATGCCTGTGATCTCCGGGCCCTTAAACGACACTGCACCACAAACAGGAATGCTACTGTGAAGGAAATCACAGAATGGGCTCAGGAATACTTCCAGAAACCATTGTCAGTGAACACAATCCACCGTGCCATCCGCCGTTGCCAGCTGAAACTCTACAGTGCAAAGAAGAAGCCATTTCTAAGCAAGATCCACAAGCTTAGGCGTTTTCACTGGGCCAGGGATCATTTAAAATGGAGTGTGGCAAAATGGAAGACTGTTCTGTGGTCAGACGAGTCACGATTCAAAGTTCTTTTTGGAAATCTGGGACGCCATGTCATCCGGACCAAAGAGGACAAGGACAACCCAAGTTGTTATCAATGCTGAGTTCAGAAGCCTGCATCTCTGATGGTATGGGGTTGCATGAGTGCATGTGACATGGGCAGCTTGCATGTCTGGAAAGGCACCATCAATGCAGAAATATATATTCAGGTTCTAGAACTACATATGCTCCCATCCAGACGTCATCTCTTTCAGGGAAGACCCTGCATTTTTCAACAAGATAATGCAATAACAGACCACATTCTGCATCAATCACAACATCATGGCTGCGTAGGAGAAGGATCCAGGTACTGAAATGGCCAGTCTGCAGTCCAGATCTTTCACCTATAGAGAACATTTGGCGCATCATAAAGAGGAAGGTGCAACAAAGAAGGCCCAAGACGATTGAACAGTTAGAGGCCTGTATTAGACAAGAATGGGAGAGCATTCCTATTTCTAAACTTGAAAAACTGGTCTCCTCGGTCCCCAGACGTCTGTTGAGTGTTGTAAGAAGAAGGAGAGATGCCACACAGTGGTGAAAATGGCCTTGTCCCAACTTTTGGGGGATTTGTTGACACCATGAAATTCTGATTCAACATATTTTTCCCTTAAAATGGTACATTTTCTCAGTTTAAACTTTTGTTCTGTGATTTATGTTCTATTCTGAATAAAATATTAGAAGTTGGCACCTCCACATCATTGCATTCAGTTTTTATTCACGATTTGTATAGTGTCCCAACTTTTTTGGAATCCGGTTTGTAGAACCATTTGTTCATTCGGTTTTAAATTTCTCAAGCAAATGGACTCCTCCTTGAGAAAGCTTAGAGAACCTACTGTACCATCCTCGGTCACTTCTGCAGTAACTGTTGAAAGTATAGTCAATGCTCGATTTTGGCCAAAAAAGTTAAATTAGAATATTTTGACCTTGCTTGTTTCTTGTCAAAGAAGATACTTTTCATAGTTCATAGACGTTATGGTAGCAGATCTTGGTAAATGTCTGTAAACACAGTTAGTAATCACTGCGTTAAGTGTGCACAGGCCTATGGACTTGATTATTGAATATGGTTAAACATTGTGTTCATGTTATTGAAATTCATCTAGAATAATGACTCTATTGATTTTCTTGTGCCCAGGAAAGAAAGGCTTCATTGAACATGTAAGCACATCAACCTTATCAATGGCAGTACATAATTCAAGCTAATGAAGATTTAGGAGTCAAGTCCTATTGTTGGGTATTTCAATGATCCATTTTCTATAGTGTAATTAGGTAATTTTCTATAACCTCCAATTGTTCTGTAACATTTCCTATTTCGATCTTTCATCTTACCACAGAATTTTTGTTCAAAGAATTAATATCTTTTAAAGGAAATGTGTCACCAAACCTTTTTTTCTGCCAATTATAACCAAATAGTAACGCATAACCTTTCTTATTAATCTGTTTTTATTTTCTGATTGCCTGAACATTATTATGCTGGAGGCCATCTTGTCTGAGCTGTTCTTAACAGCATTAACACAGCAGTAAAAATAAATTGCTTTATGGCAGCCACATGGGCATAGACACAATGGACACTAGGAGACCTCATTGAGTTCTATAGGACAGTTTTCTAGGCATGCTCTGTGACAAGTGCAGAGGTCATTGTACAAGAGAAGAATAGATAAGATTTGATCACCTATTGTGATCAAATCTTATCTATTCTTCTCTTGTACAATGAGATCCTGTCTTATCTGTCTTATCTGTCATTCTAATTATGTCTGTAATGATATCACCTCTGTGGATAGATAAGCAGATAACTGCAGTAAAGATTCTCGTTGTAAAACATATATAAAGTGCAATATGAATTTGTATTTGTGCCATCCTCTCTAGTAAAAAGTGTTGTAAACCACACTTGTGCAATACAGTGTGAAAAAATATCTACAGGTGCAATCTTTTAGCATAGACTGGGACCATAGAAGTCTATGGATATTTTTGGCGTAAATGCTGGGGAGTTTTATTTTCAGTTTTCAAAAACCTTGAAGGTAACACGGATATTCTCATGATAAAGATCTCTACCTCTCTAGTTTGTGTTTCTGGTTTGTATTTGTCATATTATATGTCATGTCAATTTATAGGTGGCTAAGTTTTTTTTCTTGTGTTTTCCTTTTGATCACATTTTCATTTGTTTTTTAGTCTTATTAAGGGCTCATTCACACGACCGTATGGTCGATATGCCCGTGCTGTGGACCACAAATAGTGGTCCACAATGCATGTGCACCGGCCATATGAATCCTGTTTTGACTTGACTTGAATGGGTCTGCGTTCTTCAGAATACGGCAAAAGATAGAACATGTCCCATCTTTCATGGTGCGGAAGCACAGACCTGAAAGCCCACGGAAGCGCTGTCACCACCAGTTCTGTGAGAAGGTCTGACAGACGTTCTTCTGTACCTCTTGTATGACGTTCTTTGTTTTGGTTTCACTTTGTCATCTCCTTTCCTTCTGCCAGGTGTCACTTATTTAGACTAATCTTCATCCTTTATATTCCCTCCCATACTGCCTCACTTTGCGGTTTATACTAGTTCCTGGATGAAGTGTTCACTGCTGGAGGCTGCTGCTGCTGTTTGCTCAGATGATTCTTTTACTTTATTGTGTTTCCTTGCTGGCTTGATTCTAGGTGACCCTGACTCCGTCCAGATTAAATGCAGGGAGACAGTGGTTGTGTCCCCTCACTATTATAGGGTTTTCAGGTGTCACACAGTCTTAGGTACGTGGACATCAAATTGTCTACCATTGAGACCCTTGCATGTGCACAGCAGTCAGGGAGAGCTCTTAGGGTTTTAAAGAGCTTACCTATATGCTCCTTAGTTTGGGATAAAGCCAGTCAGTCGTTTATTTATAAGTTCCAGCTATCTGCAACTTCACCCGTGACAAGCGCTTCCGAATGTTTCCGTGAGCTTCCGATGTGTGTCTCCTCGCCACAAAAGATACTGCAAATGATATGATATGCCCTATTTTGACCCTGGCACATGGCTCAGCAGTGTGAGCTTTTTTTTTAACATGTCAACTGCTGACAATAGTGTTGCCATCTACAGCCTGTGCTGTCAATGCATAAGTCGCGGTAAGCTCAACACTTAACTAGGGATGACCGCTTTAAGAAGGGACCTGGCCTCCCATCACCGAGCCCAGTGGGAGCAACACCGTCAGAACCCACAAAGCCACACTCCCGGTACTCCACATCCTGCCTCTTCTCCTTCTCTTGTCTCCTACCATTTGTACTCCACCTTCCACTCCACCTTCCACTTTGCCATCGTTGCGTTCATCTGGCAGAAGGCAGGCTTCCGTGGCCCAAATGTTCAAGCATAATAAGTTGATGACACCGGATAACCCTCTTGCCCAAGAGCTGACCGCTGTCTTGTTGGAACTGCTAGCCCGCCAACTACTGGCATATAAACTGGTGGACTCGGAGGCCTTTAGAAAATTTGTGGCCATTGGGACAATTGAAGGTCCCTGGAAAGAAATATTTCTCAGAGAAGCATCCCAGAGCTTTATGGCCATGTCGGTGCCAAGATACATCTGACCACAGACATGTGGTCTAGCAAACACAGACAGTGGAAGGTACATAACTTTTACTGCCCAATGGGTGAACCTTCTGAGGGCCGTCAAGCATGTAACCGGTGGCTCCCGTGTGGATTTGGTGTTACCGCCATGGATTGCATGCAGGCCTGCCTCTTCTTCTCCTCGGCTGACTCCTCCTTTTCCACTGCTACCGCCTCTTCCACTGCGCCACCCAAGCTCCCCAGAACCTAATCGATGTGCCAGCTGAGACGTTGCCATGCTGTGCTGCGTCTGTTGTGCCTGTAAGCCAAGAGCCACACTGGTCCTGGACTGCTTTCAGCTCTGCGGCCACAGGCCGATCAGTGGCTAACCCCGCTCAATTTGACAGTTGGTAAAGTGGTATGCGACAACTGTGCCAATCTGCTGAGCTCTTGAACTTAGTCGTGCAGCGATTCGTTGCCAAATACCCCGAGTCCAGTACATCTTGCGGCAGGCCAGGAAAATCTCTGGCCATTTTAGAATATCTTACACAGCCATGGCTCGCCTTGCTGATGTTCAGCAGTGACACTACCTGACCGTCAGACATCTGATTTGTGACAGCCCGACGTGCTGGAACTCCGCCTTGTATATGCTTGATAGGCTGCTCCAGCAGCAATGTGCCATTAATGACTTCCTGTATGAACTCTGCAGCAGGACAGGTTCTGGGAAGCTTGGTTTCTTTTCCTCGCGCCAGTGGCTGCTCATGCGTGATGTATGCTGACCAAACTGATCAGTCCCAGCCAGGGCACCATCAGTGACATCATACCTCACGCCTTCTTTCTGGAGTGTGCATTGCATCATGTCATTGATCAAGCCGTCGAGGAGCAGGAGCTGGAAGATGAGGAAGTCGCAATGCTGAATGAATTCCCGGGGGGCTACTCCATCTGAGTCTGAAGAGCAGGAGCAAGAAGGGCAGGCTTTGAGTGGGACTTTAAACTTTTTGGGGATCCCTGGTGTTGTCTGTAGCTGGGGGGAAGAGAACGAGGACAACATTCTCCTGGGCGATGATCAGGAGCCAGGGCGCTCCACAACTTCCAATTTAGTGCAAATTGGGGCCTTTTTATCCAGTGACCACCTAATGTACCTCCAGCCACATCATCACAAGTTATTTTCTGTCAGGTGAATGCCTAATTTTAGGGCCTGTACTCCTGTTGCCTAAAATAAAAAATTCTAGGCACCAGCAGGGCACATTTTTGAGAGTTTCCCTTTAAGACACATAAAAGTGGCCCCTGATTAAAATACATATTTTTTGTGGGAATTTCTGCCAATGATCCCTCTCTGATATGTCACTGGTCATGTTGTGGGACTATTTGTGCATTTTTAGTTAGTATTTGGTGGCTGCAAATATGACCTGAACGTTTTTCAGGTTCGCCTGCCATTAAAGTCATTGGGGCTCTCCGTGTTCGCAAACTTTTGATTGTAAACGCATGCTTGCGTTCGCGAACCATCCCGGCCGATGTTCGTCCATCTCTACTGATGAACAAACATTTGCTTGTTTATGTGCCAATCAGCAGGAATATGATCAATAAGGAGCTATAAGAAAGCCCGTTATTGATATAGCAATATCAAAGGTTCAGCCACCTTTGGCACTATAGGTGTTCAGAAAATAAAACTCCCATAAAACTATTTTTAATTCTATGAGCGTTATAATAAACGCAAATTAGAGTGTTGCTGGAAGTTCTAGTTTCCCAACAGCTGGAGTGGTCAAAGTAGATGATAGCCTGTTCCAGAAAATAAAAAAACACACACATGCTGAAGTAAAGTCAACATATTTATTTTACTAAAATATGAAAAAAATCTTTGAAACTGATAAATAAATTGTGGCGAAACCAACCTCGCCACTGGGTGGAGGAGAAGTCTGGTTGCCAGCCTCTTGCCCCAGGATTATGGACCCTCTCATCAGCCCATGCTAAACTTAAACCCCATGGCGATTTGACTGTGTTTGTGGCATCTGAGCGCTGTTTGGATATATTATATTATATATATGATATATATTAAATGTCTATGTTTACTGTAATGGTTGGGACATTGTATATTTGAGTAGTGATGTCTGTCCTATTGTCTCCACGTGTGTATTGGCGATTTCCCTTTGTCCTGAGAGATAAGTTAATTACTCCTCGGTTGTCTCCAGGACAGAAGACATTGTGTATAACATTGTGTATTCCCCTGCCTGTGATAATTACATCAACCCATTGTGTAAGGTAATTGTATCACAGGCAGAGGGGAGGATTTTGTATGGGAGTGTTTTACTGTATTGTACATGTTTATTGGTTGTTTTTTTACAAAACTGTGTGGGTGTTACTAATGTTATATAAGAACAATAAACACACAGCTCTGACTGTCCACTGCTTTACCCTCAACACGGAGCTTGGTCTCGTTCTTGGGGGGTATTCACTGTATGCTGTTAGAGACTTATTGCTAGGAGCGTAAGCCGCTTGGGTGTGTTTCCTATTCGTCTGCTAGCAGCAATTCCTGAGGTTCCGTTCGGGAGTTTGGAGCATTCCCTTGTATGCCTGTTACATAAATATTAACAAAATAATAAAAAAATTATAAATTTTCAAAACGTGGAGTGGAGGTGGACCGTTGCGTGGTGGACTCTCTTTGGCTGGCAGCGCTAGCCCCACTGTCTTCAGTGGTGGGATAAAAACGATGATCCGCAAGAAAAGATGCAGGTTGGATTTGAGGGGTGTGGAGAGAGAATGGGTTGGAACTGGAATGTGTCTGAGCATGCGGCGAAGAGGGAGTTTGGAAAGAAGTGGGAGGAGGAGAAGGAGTAGAAGAAAAAGAAGGAAGATTGAACACATGCTCGAGGGATGTGGGAATGGGATGGGGGTTGGTAAATGGACGGATGGCGGGAATGGGATGGTTGCCGGAAAGGGGATGGGTGAAATGAGTGGGATTGGGGGTAGGTGTAGGATGGGGAGTAGGTGTAGGATGGGGGGTAGGTGTGGGACGGGGGATAGTGCAAAATTTCCCATTACCCATTCTTCACCAAATTATAAAAAATCATGCACCTGCACGGTCGATATTTGGTCCATCCTGGGGATTAAGGTTAGCAAGTAATGATGGTGAGGGCTGAGTTCACGAGCTGCCTCCACCCCCTCCAGGCGATGTGCCAAGTCATCTAACCTTTGCCTCATTTCATCAGCAAAACCTTCTAGAGCATCGGAAACGATCTCTACAAGGTTCCCATAACCCTCATGACGGCTCCTACCGGATCTCCTACTATTCAACATCTCTCTAACATTTTGTCCCAAATTAGACAACGTCTGTTGAATAGAGGGACCAGGTAGGGGACCAGAATTGTCATAAACAGGGGCATGATGGACAGGAGGGCTGGGGGTGGCGGTTGGTTCCGCGTCCACTTCAAGAGCTGGGTCAGGCACCCTAGTGCTGCTGGCAGTTCTGTTGGAAAAAAAAAGCCTTCAATTACTGCGTCCAGGTTTTATGTTATGCCTACCTCTTAACTGTAGGGGGCTGCCAGAAACAGTGGGGCCAAACGCTCCTCTGTCTCAGACAACCCCTTGAACTCAGAGGGAGAGAACAGTTGTCTCTCCGAGCGTAAGGGGCTGCCAGGAACAGAGTGTCCAAACACTTCTCTGTCTTAGACAGCCTCTTGAACTCAGAGGGAGAGGAAAGCAGAAGCGTTTGCTAAGTATTTTGGGGAAAAAAAATACCTTCTTAGCGTCTGGCGTAGGAACCCCAAGGCCGCACTATACATACATGATGGCCCTGAGGTTGCTCCGGATCCACTCGGGGCCTGACCCTCCTTGTTGTAACCTCCCTTGAAGCGGTGCCGGATTGACCGCCACCGAATGATAGCCTTTTCAACTGTGAACAAAAAACACGAATATATAAAAATAATATAAGCATGCTGTTAGGTTAACATTATACATGTGGTAAAAATACATATTGCTGGACATACCACATTGTTTCTGACCCGCCGCAGTGAGATTCCCCCAGCTAGTGAATAAGGACTCGCCTATCTCCCTCCAGAGCCGCCGGGTTAGATGACGGTCGGCGTGGTGGCGGTCGGTGTGGTCCCATAAAGCAGGACGCGCCTCCACAACGAATTCATTATCTTCCCCGGTGGAGACTTTGGAACCCTGGAAGAAAAAGAAAATTTATTGAGTACAAAAAACAAATGCAAATTAACTACGTATTCGATACTTACACCTCCCCGACCGCCACGGGCTCTTTCATGAACTCTGGAGGAGACTGGGGGATCCTGCCTGGCGGCTCTAGGTGAAGGTTCCTAAAACAATAAAAAATAAAATAAACATAATTATATTTTTTAAACACAATATATACAAATATACTTGCTTCCTGCCAGCCCTGGTCTGTGCTATGTCCACCTCCTTTTGGTGACGCCGAGGTGAGTTGGCCCCAGCAGGTGAGGGTGCTGCAGCTGATGAGCTGGTTGATGATAAAGACTAGAATAAAACAGGCTGACGCTCTCCTCATTCTCCACAAATGTAGGATCTTGCCCAAAATGTTTTTTTTTTTTTTTTTTCTAAAAGCTTTATTCTTTAAAAGCAGGTGTACAGAATAAAATGAGGTTAGAGGAGGCTATGAACAAACCTCCAGAAAAATATTATATTAACAGGCAAGTTAACAATATTATGATTCATGATAGGTCACGAGATACATATACTGTAAGTCATTGTTTCTTATTGCGAAAAGTTCTGGGTAGTTTCGAGAGAGAGACAGCTTCCTGTCCATACTTCAGAGAGCCAAACAAGGACCAATATGTTGATTTGTTTGAAAGGAAGTTGTGTGATTAGATAGGGTGTAGGATGATAGCTCTATAGATTTACATCACCTCCCAAAACCTCTGTGGTTCTTCCAAGCAAGCCATATGGAGTTGAACTTAGGAATTGATCTCATTTCCCAGTGGGAAATTTCCTCCAGTCTATATATCTGATCGACTCTAGCGAACCATTGCTCAATAGAGGGGGTATCTGGCGAAAGCCAGTGATGAGGGATTAGAAATCTGGCCGCGTTAACCAACTGTCTGAAGAGGCCAAGGTTTGGAGTCCTGCAAGATGTAGGGTATAGGTTCAAGAGAGCAATCTCTGGTTGAGGTAGCAGAGATGACCAAATGTTGGGGCCAACATTTATTACATCCCTGACTTGAAGTGTTTGAGAGGGAAATGGTATTAGGTGTTGAGTGTCACTGACCCATTTCTAAGCGGAGATAGTTGCTTTCATTAGTGGAGAGGCAAGTGGAGGTAAAGATTGAGCTGTCTTGTGGCCGAGCAATAAGGCCCTAAATGTTGTACCCAGTAGTGCCTGTTCCATAGAGACCCATGATTTGTGTGGAGGAGCCCCTCACCAAATTAATCACTCTGACTAGGAGAATCGCCTTTCCAAATATTTTTGGATTGGGGAGAGCAATACCGTCCCATTTCTTTGCCCTGTTCAGTGATTTGTATGAGAATCTAGGTCTCTTGTTGTTCCAAATGTAGGAACTGAAGAGGGATCTCACTTTATTAAAGAAAAATAGGTGTTTTTTTTAATAGCAGAATATAACAGCAGTATCTAACGCTTGTATTTCACACTGACAGATGCAGCAAAAGGCTCAAATTTAGTATTTTGACCAAAATGGGTGTTTTTTTAAACAAAGAATATTATTGCAGTATTTCAAGCTTGTATTTCACAATAACAAATGCAGCATAGGCCCCAGATGTAGGGTATTGCCAAAAATTAGTGTTTTTTTAAACCCAAAAATGATTGCAGTATTTCAAGCCTGTATTTAACACTGACAGATGCAGCAAAAGGCTCAAATTTAGTATTTTGACCAAAATGGGTGTTTTTTTAAACAAAGAATATTATTGCAGTATTTCAAGCTTGTATTTCACAATAACAAATGCAGCATAGGCCCCAGATGTAGGGTATTGCCAAAAATTTGTGTTTTTTTAAACCCAGAAAATGATTGCAGTATTTCAAGCCTGTATTTAACACTGACAGATGTAGCAAACGCCACAAATTTAGTATTTTGCCCAAAATGGGTGTTTTTTTAAACCCAGAATATTATTACAGTATTTCAAGCTTGTATTTCACACTGACAAATGCTGAAAAGGCCCCTGATGTAGGGTATTGCCAAAAATGGGTGATTTTTTTTAACCCAGAATATAATTTCAGTATTTCAAGCTTCTATTAGACAATCACAAATGCACAAATGCTGTGCTAGTGCACTGAACTTGCATAAAATGGCCACCGACGCCATAACAGACGGATAAAAGTTATTTTTCTTTGTCACTGGGCTCAGGGCAGGGTAAAAAGATTGTGCACTGCACCTACAAAACTTAATCTATGTAGATCGCTGAGTTAACAAGCATTTCTGATTAAAGATTCTTTCCTATTCTCTCCCTCACAGCAGCATCATCCTATCCCTACACTAGTAAGAGCAGAATGACGTGCAGCGCTACGTTTATATAGAGGCTGGGTCACATGCTGCACTGGCCAATCACAGCCATGCCATTAGTAGGCATGGCTGTGAAGGCTTCTAAGGGCACAAAAGTTGAACACTTGTTGATTGGCTGCTCTGCAGCCTTTCAAAAAGCATCATTAACTCGCCGAATACCGAACCCGAACTTTTACTGAAAAGTTCGGGTTTGGGTCCGGGGTCCAAATATCGTAAAGTTCGATACGAACCCAAACTTTACATTTTGCACTCGCTCAACCCTACACGCTATATAAAAATGTTTACACCAACATTGACAGATATCACATTTATAAAATACTAGCTGAAGGACCCAGCTTCCCTCGGGTATATTTAATCTATTTCATTTAATGTTTGTATGTGTCGTTAAAAGATATCAACACTATCCACTATAACAGTGAGATCTACAGCACCCCGCTCCCAAAACGGTGACCCCCCACAGTGCCCCGTTCCTTAAAATTGGACCTCCACAGCAGCCCACCCCCTTAACTTTGACCTTTACAGCAGCCTTCCCCTTTAACAGTGACTTTCACAACATACCATCCCCTTGACAGTGACCTCCACAGGGCCCGCCCCCTTAATAGTGTCCTTTACTGGATCGGGGGCGTGTCCTTTTGAACAGCTCACTCTAAGACAGCATCACAGTACTGTCTGAGTGTAAGCTGCAGGGAGAAAGTCACCCACCCTCCCACCCCTGCAGCTGACAGAAGTTGATTTTTACCTTCATTTCTTCAAGCCATGTCAGCTGAGGAGTGGGGGGTGTGTGGCCTAGCCAGAACAGGGGCGTGGCTTAGCGGGACCTAGAAGCTGATTTTTTACTTCATTTTTTTCTATCTCTAGAAAAAATGCTATGGGCAACTAAGCCAGTTCTACTTTACACCAGTCTGATAAATGAACCCATGTGTAACTATGATAGTAGGTAGAGATGAGCAAAGTTAGGCTCCTTTCACACCTGCGTTCAGGTGTCCGCTCGTGAGCTCCGTTTGAAGGTGCTCATGAGCGGCACTGAACGCAGCCGTCTGGCCCTAATGCATTCTCAGTGGAGGCAGATCCACTGAGAATGCATCCGCCTGCCAGCGCTCAGCCTCCGCTCCGCTCAGTGAGCGGACACCTGAACGCTGCAAGCAGCGTTCGGGTGTCCGCCTGGCCGTGCGGAGGCGAGCGGATCCATTCCGACTTACAATGTAAGTCAATGGGGATGGATCCGCTTGAAGATGACACCATATGGCTCAATCTTCAAGCGGATCCGTCCCCCATTGACTTTCAATGTAAAGTCGGAACGGATCCGCTCAGGCTACTTTCAGACTTAGAAAATTTTTCTAAGTTCTAATGCAGACGGATCCGTTCTGAACGGAGCCACCGTCTGCATTAATATGAGCGGATCCGTTCAGAACGTATCCGATCGAACGCAGGTGTGAAAGTAGCCTTATCAAAAATTTGATTCGGCGGTTCACAAAGAAATTGATCTCTAATGAATTACTTTGTAAATCTGAAAATGGGAATCGCATTCCACATGTAGCAGGTGCAATGATAGGTAACGTCGATCACTCCGCCCCTTATCAGTGAACCCCTTATCAGCGAACCCCTGCGAAGAGACCATCGCAGCCATCTTGATTGAAGAAACGTGACAAATCTTGTGGGAGCTGATGTGCAGACGTTTTTAACGCTGTTTCAGGAAAAATTGATTAGTTACCACCAAACGCGAGGAAATTCGGCTTCATGACGAATCTAATTTCTCCTGAAATTCGGATCAAAGTCCACTTTGTTAACTTTAATTCTCTCAACACCAATCGTAGAATTGCAAAGACAGCGCTGTCACTTAGGCTACTTTCACACCTGCGTTTAGGTGCGGATCCGTCTGGTATCTGCACAGACGGATCCGCACCTATAATGCAAACGCTTAGATCCGTTCAGAACGGATCTGTTTGCATTACCATGAACAAAAAAAAATTTTTTTGTTCATGATAGTGCAAACGGATCCGTCCAGACTTTTACATTGAAAGTCAATGGGGGACGGATCAGTTTGAAAATTGAGCCATACTGTGTCAACTTCAAACGGATCCGTCCCCATTGACTTCCATTGTAAGTCTGGACGGATCCGTTTGCCTCCACACAGCCAGGCGGACACCCGAACGCTGCAAGCTGCGTTCAGGTGTCCGCCTGCTGAGCGGAGCGGAGGACAAACGGTGCCAGACTGATGCATTCTGAATGCATTAGGGCTGGACGGATCCGTTCGGGGCCGCTTGTGAGAGCCTTCAAACGGAACTCACAAGCGGAGCCCCGAACGCAAGTGTGAAAGTCGTTTCCGTTCAGTTTTTACGGCTTCCGCTTGAGGTCCGTATCCGGAACCATTCATTTTAATGGTTCTGCAAAAAAAAAAAAAACAGAATGTACTCCGTGTGCATTCCATTTCCGTATTTCCATATATCCATTCCACTAAAAGATAGAACTTGTCCTATTATTGTCCGCAAATAACGTTCCGTCGCCCCATTCAAGTCAATGGGTCCGCAAAAAATACGGAATGCATACGGAACACATCCGTAGGTCATCCGTATTTTGCGTATCCATGCCCATGTGTTTACTGTTTACAAACATTACACTACAGTACAGTAATGATTAAAAATGTTATGTTTCCATTTGCGATCCGCAAAAAATGGATCGCATATGGAAACCATACGGAGATGTGTTTGCGAAAATATGGAACGGAAACACAACGGAAACGAGAAAAGGAACAACGGATCCGTGAAAAACGGACTGCAAAATACAGAAAAATAGATACGGTCTTGTGAAAGAGGCCTTAAATGGAACCTGTCACCGCGATTTTGTGTATAGAGCTGAGGACATGGGTTGCTAGATGACCGCCAGCACATCCGCAATATCCAGTCCCCATAGCTCTGTGTGCTTTTATTGTGCAAAAAAATTTCTTGGTTTATTAAATAGTGACACTGCACATGGGGATAAAATGTAACACTTGTATACTGACAGATAATCTACAACCACAGCAGGGATAGGGGCTCAGATGTCATAGGTGTTCACCACATTCAAAGCGAGAGCAACAATATTCAGCTCCGGTATTCACATGCTGTATAATTTTTATGACTACCTTGTAATAGCTAACAAGGGAAATTGAAAATTTACAGCACTCTGCAGCCCTGGCACATAGTGCTTCAGGTGCGTGTTCAGAAAAGAACAGAAGAGAAAATGGCAAAAAATGTCAGAACAGTTTCTTAATGTATTTTGAAGATCTTCAGCTGTTCCTTGTGGCATTTTCTTGGACTTTGATATCCATCTTAGACATCTAATAGTATAGTGCGGTACTTTCAGCCTATATTAGTTACATAGTAACATAGGGGGTCATTTATTAAACAGAAATATGCCTAAATTAAGCGTATTTAGCTAGGAATCTGTCTTACATTTAGAAGAGGCGGTGGATCCGCCAAAGTTATGTAGAGGCCTGCGCATCTTCATAACTCCAGCAGATCTACCGCCAGGTATAGGGCTTTATTAAGACTTAATAAATGTGCCCCATAGTTTGTAAGGCTCCATTCACACATCCGCAATTCCTTTCCGCATTTTGCGGAACGGAATTACGGACCCATTCATTTCTATGGGGCCGCACAATGTGCAGCCCGGATCCGGAATTGCGGACCCGCACTTCCGGGTACGCAATTCCGATCCTGAAAAAAATTGAACATGTCCTATTCTTTTCCACAATAGTGGACAAGAATAGGCATTATCTATTAGTGCCAGAGATGTGCGGTCTGCAAAATGCGGAATGCACATTGCCGGTTTCCGTGTTTTGCGGATCCACAAAACACACACGGAGGCTGAAAAAAGATATCTGTCCATCCAGTTCAACCTGTTATCCTGCAATTGATCCAGAGAAAGGCAAAAAAAACATGTGAGGTAGAAGTCAATTTTCCTTATTTTAGGGGGAAAAATAATTCCTTCCTGACTCCAATCAGGCAATCGGAATAACTCGCTGGATCAACTCTCTAGTAGCTATATCCTGTAATATTATTACCCTCCAAAAATACATCCAGGCCCCTCTTGAACTCTTTTAGTGAACTAACCATCACCACCTCCTCAGGCAGAGAGTTCCATAGTCTCACTGCTCTTACCGTAAAGAATCCTATTCTATGTTTGTGTACAAACCTTCTTTCCTCCAGACGCAGAGGATGTCCCCTCGTCACAGTCCTGGGGATAAATAGTAGATGGGAGAGATCTCTGTACTGACCCCTGATATATTTATACATAGTTATTAGATCTCCCCTCAGTCGTCTTTTTTCGAAAGTGAATAACCCTAATTTTGATAATCTCTCTAGGTACTGTAGTCCATCTATTCCAGTTATTACTTTAGTTGCCCTCCTCTGAACCCTCTCCAGCTTTGCTATGTCGTCCTTGTTCACAGGAGCCCAGAACTGTACACAGTACTCCATGTGTGGTCTGACTAGTGATCTGTAAAGTGGCAGGGCTATGTTCTTATCGTGGGCATTTGTGCTCCTCTTGATGCAACCCATGATCTCATTGGCCTTGGCAGCAGCTGCCTGACACTGGTTTCTACAGTTTGGGCTACTTTCACACTAGCGTTTTTGCTGGATCCGGCAGGGCTTAGCAAAAATGCTTCCGTTATTGATAATACAACCGTCTGCATCTGTTATGAACGGATCAGTTTGTATTATCTTTAACATAGCCAAGACGGATCCGTCATGAACACCATTGAAAGTCGATGGGGAACAGATCCGTTTTCTATTGTGTCAGAGAAAATGGATCCATCCCCATAGACTTGCATTGTAGGTCATGCTGGATCCGTTTTTGCTCCGCATCACATGATGGAAAGAAAACCGCAGCTTGATGAATGCTATGATGGATCTCAATACCGGAAAAATAGAAATGCTAATGTGAAAGTAGCCTTAGTTTGCTGTCCACTAAAATTCCTAAGTCCTTTTCCATGTCAGTGTTACCCAGTGTTTTACCATTTAGTATGTACAGATGACTTGCATTATTCCTTCCCATGTGCACAACCTTACATTTGTCAGTGTTAAACCTCATCTGCCACTTATCTGCCCAAGCCTCCAATCTATCCAGATCCATCTGTAGTAAATATATACTGTAGTAAATATATACAGTATACTGTCCTCTTCTGTGTTAATAATGTTGCACAGTTTAGTGTCATCTGCAAAAATTGATATTTTGCTGCCCAAGCCTTCTACAAGGTCATTAATAAATATATTGAAGAGAATAGGGCCCAATACTGACCCCTGAGGTACCCCACTAGTGACAGTGACCCAATCTGAGTGTGTACCACTAATAACCACCTTCTGTTTTCTATCACTGAGACAGTTACTTACCCACATACAAACATTTGCTCCCAGTCATTTTATGTACTAGCCTTTCATGCGATACAGTATCAAATGGATTTGTAGTTATTATTGATGTATAATCATAATCTGAGTAAAAATATATACTTTTTCATTATTTTTCACCCCATCTGTCTTGAGAGACATTTATACTACATAAGGTGTATGTAACGGGGAGCTGGCGACATGCTTGCTCCCTGCAGCGCGGCCGGCAGCCCATCCCTGAGGAGGAGCAAGGACGCGATCGTCGTCCTCGTCTCCATAGTAACAAGGGGGCAGGGAGGACCCGGCCGCGCATGCCTCCTCAGCGTGGCCAACATCCTTCATCCCCTAGACAACGAGCAGGAGGGGAAATGAGCGCCGATGGCAATGAGTCGGCGCTCAAGTGTTTAGATCTGCTGGACATGGGTCACGTGACGCTGGCCACATCACGTGACCTATCAATTAGACCTATTTAAACAGGTAACCTGCTGGCCACAGGTTGTCTGTGACTGGTCTTATTACCCCACTAGCGTTCTCTGCATGTGTAACTTCGTTTGTATGGCTTTGGCTTGTATTTAACCTTGACCTGGTGTTACTCCTTGTACTGACACAATCTCTTGGCTCCTGACCTTGGCTTGTATTGACTTCGATTTTGTATTTACCCCTTTGTGCCTGTGTTACCTCCTGGCCATTGACCTCGGCTTTCAGTTGTTCCTGTCGTGGTTCTTTCCTAGCCTGGGAAACTTTACGCTTCTGTTTGTTCTGTCTTTGTCTTTTGTTTTCTACCCTAGTTATTTCCTTCCTATTAGGCCCCTACCTTTTCGTGACAGTGTATAATATAGTATGGTATATGCAGTAATATACCTGTACCTTTTCACAGACTGCCATTCAAAAATGTATTATATTGTATATATTATACAGTATCGCACAAAAGTGAGTACACCCCTCACATTTTTGTATATATTTTATTATGTCTTTTCATGGGACCACACTGAAGATCTGACACTTTGATACAATGTAAAGTAGTCAGTGTACGGCTTGTATAACAGTGTAAATTTGGTGTGTCCTTAAAATAACTCAACACAGCCATTAACCTCTAAACCATTGGCAAGAAAAGTGAGTACACCCCTAAGTGAAAATGCCCAAAGTGTCACTATTTTGTGTGGCCACCATTATTTTCCAGCACTGCCTAAACTCTCTTGGGCATGGAGTTTACTATAGCTTCACAGGTTGCCTCTGCAATCCTCTTCCACTCCTCCATGATGACATCACAGAGCTGGTGGATGTTAGAGACCTTGCGTTCCTCCACCTTCCATTTGAGAATGCCCCACAGATGCTCAATGGGGTTTAGGTCTGGAGACATGCTTAGCCAGTCCAGCACCTTTACCCTCAGTTTCTTTAGCAAGGCAGTCGATGCCTTTGAGGTGTGTTTTGGGTCGTTATCATGTTGGAATACTTCCCTGCGGCCCAGTTTCCAAAGGGAGGGTATCATGGTTTGCTTCAGTATGTTACAGTACATGCTGGCACTCATGCAGCACCAAACCATGGCACTTCCACCACCATGTAGGCAAGACACACTTGTCTTTGTACTCCCCACCTGGTTGCTGCCACACACGCTTGACACCATCTCAACTAAATAAATTTATCTTGGTCTCTTCAGACCACAGGACATGGTTGCAGTAATCCATGTCCTTATTCTGTTTTTCTTCAGCAAACTGTTTGCGGGCTTTCTTGTACATCATCTTTAGAAGAGGCTTCCCTCTGGACGACAGATTTCATTAAATGCGCGGCGTATGGTCTGAGCACTGACAGGCTGACCCCCCAACCCTTTAACCTCTGCAGCAATACTGGCAGCACTAATACGTCTGTTTTGAAAAGACAACCTCTGGATATGATGCTGAGCACGTGCACTCAACTTCTTTGGTCGACCATAGCGAGGCTTGTTTTGAGTGGAACCTGTCTTGTTAAACTGCTGTATGGTCTTGGTGACCATGCTGGAGCTCAGTTTCAGGGTGTTGGCAATCTTCTTATAGCCTAGGCCATCTTTATGTAGAGCAACAATTCTTTTTTTTAAATCCTCATATCAGACTACTATGTTATGTTATGGGAACCTATATATCAGCATATATCAGTCAAGCGAATCCCACAAAATGACACACATACACCAAAAGTGCACTGTAGACTGAGGGGGAGATTTTTCATCACCCTTGCCCAAAAAAAGTGTCATGGTTTATTTGTGACTTTTTAAATTTACGCTGCTCTCAGCACTTTTCCAAAAATGGCGTGACAAGGGCAGAAAATGGGCATGGACAACAGTGGAAACAAATTTTTCTTCATTTACACCAATTCTCTGGTGCAAATGAAGCCAGAATTCTACAGCAGCTCTGAGCTGTCGTAGACTTCTCTTTAGATGCACGGACTGCAGGAGGATGTGTAAGCCGGGGTGGGCTTCCCAGTATACAGCAAAGTCAAGAACAAGGAAAATGAGTCTGACACCAGCATAGAACAGACTTTGTTTTAGTGTTATGGGCTATCAAACACACTCCCAAATGCAGTGAACATAAAATCAGATTACATACACTCAGCCCGGAGGCTGAAACCCCTGTGTCGCAAAGCACAGCGCCGTACGATGTTAGCCGGAAAATATTTGCACAATTTACCTACTGCGAGCATAGCTAACTTTGCCTCGCCATACCTGTTATTACCCTGAATAACAGGAACAATCGTGTGTGTATGCGATACGGGCTAGCCTGCAGTGCGACACAGCAGCTTACAATCTTACCAGACTATACAGTACTTTCCCCCCTCCCTTTTCCCAAACTGTAAACTGTAATCCTCCCGGCAGTGTGTTCGGTGATGTCACCGGCTCTGATGGGCGTGCTTTAGCGCTGCCCTAGCCGTTTTACTGGCTAGGGCAGCGCTAAAGCCTGCCCATCAGTGCCGGGCTTCCTGGCAGCCCCATGGAGAGCCCAGTTCATCACCGGAACTCCTGAAAATTCCTTTGCCCTACGCTATTTAGTGCAGGGCAAAGAAGAGCATCGGAGCATAAAGTGCTCTGATGCTCAAGTCAAGGGGGCTGCCTGGGTAAAAATGGAGGTATGTCCAGGTTCAGCTCTGAACCCGGACAACCCCTTTAATTTGCAGTCTTCCAAATTTAGGCAGCATACAGGCACACATCCATTCTTCACAATGGCGAGGGCCTGGGCTACCAGTGAGCGAGCCTGCGTTTCCTCTTGATAAGTGGGCTCGAGCAGGACCTCCAGTCCATTCAGTCGTCATCCAGCCCCCACCAGCAGCAAAAATATTTGTTCCTGTCGAGGTGGGATCTTCACCGGGGTCCTCCGTGGCACCTTCACGTTTCCGATGGGCCAACCAGACATGTTACTCTTTTGCAGACTACAGCTTCTCACCATCTGTTATAAAACCTTCTGGGTCGGCCGGTGTGTGGTGGCCCGTTGCCAATACTTTGTCCCTTTCTTGGCATAGAGTTGATGGTCTAGGTATCTCAGTACATTCATACCTAGGGTCACATCCATTCCTTTCTGGGACGAATGTTCCACCAGCACGACCCCCTTCTTGCCGATGTCTTGTCCAAACCGTCGGACCCACATCCAGACTATCCCTTGGACGTCCATCTCTCTGTTATTGGTGGCCATCAGCCACATGACGCTCCCGTCTTCTGTCTCCATCATATGTCTAAAGTGTCTTTCGAAGAACTCCAGAGGCATATGGGTGCACTCCGACCCTGTATTAACTAGGCAGCGTACCTACCGGCCTTCAAACTCAGCTTTCATAACGGGGCTGCTGGCATACAGGTCGTGTTCCTCACGTATAGGGCTTAGTTTCTGGTATACCGACACAGGATGCCCTGCTACTGCAGCGGTCGGAAGTTTAGCGTCAGCTTGGACTCCATCCGTTCAGGGCACTCCCTGGCTATATGGCCATACTGTTGACAAGCCCAACAGAGGGGCCCTCTTTTGACGTGCCACCGCACCTGGCTCCTCCTGGATGGAGTAGCGACTGGTCCCTTGTAGCATGAGTTCTACTCACCACTCTCGCCACTACAGGTACGTGCTCTTCCTCCCTCTCCACGGCAGCTTGGTAGACACTGTAGAATGTCATGTCGGCCGAAGTACGGGTCATCTCTTGCAGCTTGTCCTGTAGGAACTTCCTGTAGGGCATTGGAGTACTGCATCAGAGTCTCGCTCTCTCGCTGTGGTCAGTTGAAGAAGTGGCTCTGCAACTGCACTACGTTAGCCTGGGGGGGGGAGTGCGTGCTATCTCCATCAGGGAGAATATTTTCTCTAGGGTGTCTCTCTCGGATTCGGGACTTACCATCACTGTCCATCTGACGTCACCCTCTAGAGCCCCCAATGCAACCTCTGCCTGCAGTTTGGGGGTCAGGTTACACATTCTAACTGCACCTTGCACCCTTTCAGTCCAGTCCTGCAATGTCATGTTTTTACCATCAAATTTTGGCAGTTAACACAACAGCGCCCCCACGGGGATGTATCCTACTGGGGCAGACATGGCGTTGTGGGTGAGCTGGCCTTGCGCAGGTGCACCCTGAGCTGGGTTGTGATCCGGTGCCATTGGCACCAGGGGAAGGTCTCCCGCTGAGTTCCTGTCCATAACGGTCGCTATATCCTGCCGACTATGCCAAGTTGTAAGCCATGTACCGGGGTGGGCTCCCGAGGATACAGCAAAGTCAAAAACTTCCAGCTCTTGTAAAACAGACTTTGTTTTACTGTTACGGGATATCAAACACACTCCAAAATGCAGTGAAAATAAAATAAGATTACATACACTCAGCCCGGAGGCTGACACCCCTGTGTGGCACAGCATGGCGCCCTACGATGGTAGCTGGAAAATACACGCTGGGGTAACTGGAGATTATGATGAAGTGCTCTCTGTTCTCCGGACCGAACCAGAACTTTAATTGATAAGTCCTTGTGATAAGCAAGCAGCAATTCTTGATAGTCTGCCACTCGGCAACACTAACTAACTACCAGCAGGTTTGATCTCAGTCTCTAGTATTTAGGCGGCAATATTATATAGAAGTGCATGCACACTCTGTATTACCGACCCGGGTCTTCTCTGTCTCCACTGATCACTGAGAACTCAACAAAGGCCGATTCAAAACACATGCGGTACCGCAGGATCCGTTGCTTTGCTCTTCAGCTATCATCAGCGATACTGGCAGCTGTACTTCTTCTCCTGGACGGGATCCGGGTCCTTGACATAATCATCTTCACTTGGCTGTAGTCCTGGTCGCAAAAGGTCATCAGGACAGGGAACCAACACAGTGGAAATGTCATATGACAGCGATAGAGTGCAGGAAAGTGGGGCAGGCTTTAGAGATTAAAAAAAGTCAATATTTGTAAGTGATAACATGTTGATTCCTGTCAATTGAGCCTGAAACACTAAAATACCCCATTAAAGGGTTATCCTTACATTGTGGGTTGTAGCCAGGTCTGGATCATGTGCACAATGTACGGCACATGATCCAGGAAATCCTGGGAGCCTAGTTACACCATGGTGAGGAGTGCTGGATCAGTAGGGACATTGTCATCATTATCAATGTGATACTTTTAGGCCACATGAAGGGAGACACATTAGTTTAAAACAAAAATGATGGATAGCCTCTTTAACGCCTTAAGAGTAGGGATGAGCGAACTCGAACTGTATAGTTCGGGTTCGTACCGAATTTTGGGGTGTCCGTGACACGGACCCGAACCCGGACATTTTCGTAAAAGTCCGGGTTCGGGTTCGGTGTTCGTCGCTTTCTTCGCGCTTTTGTGACGCTTTCTTGGCGCTTTTTGAAAGGCTGCAAAGCAGCCAATCAACAAGCGTCATACTACTTGCCCCAAGAGGCCATCACAGCCATGCCTACTATTGGCATGGCTGTGATTGGCCAGAGCACCATGTGACCCAGCCTCTATTTAAGCTGGAGTCACATAGCGCCGCCCGTCACTCTGCTCTGATTAGCGTAGGGAGAGGTTGCGGCTGCGACAGTAGGGCGAGATTAGGCAGATTAACTCCTCCAAAGGACTTGATTAACTGATCGATCTGCAGCTGTGGATCATTGAGCTGCTGATCCTCAATTGCTCACTGTTTTTAGGCTGCACAGACCGTTTGTCAGTCACATTTTTCTGGGGTGATCGGCGGCCATTTTGTGTCTTGTGGTGCGCCAGCACAAGCTGCGACCAAGTGCATTTAACCCTCAATGGTGTGGTTGTTTTTTGGCTAAAGCCTACATCAGGGTGAAGCTGTCACACCAAGTGCATTTAACCAGCAATAGTCTGTTCATTTTTTGGCCATATACAAAATCAGGGGCAAGCTGCGCCTGTCACCAAGTGCATTTAACCCTCAATGGTGTGGTTGTTTTTTGGCTAAAGCCTACATCAGGGTGAAGCTGTCACACCAAGTGCATTTAACCAGCAATAGTCTGTTCATTTTTTGGCCATATACTAAATCAGGGGCAAGCTGCGCCTGTCACCAAGTGCATTTAACCCTCAATGGTGTGGTTGTTTTTTGGCTAAAGCCTACATCAGGGTGAAGCTGTCACACCAAGTGCATTTAACCAGCAATAGTCTGTTTATTTTTTGGCCATATCCCAGTCTAATTCTGTCACTAAATCCATACCGGTCACCCAGCGCCTAAATACTAGGCCTCAAATTTATATCCAGCTAAATCTGTCCCTAGTGCTGTAGCTGGGCGAGTTATTTAGTGTCCGTTCAAGCACATTTCTTGTTCTGGGTTGAAATACAATTCCCAATTTAGCAATTTCATAATTTAGTGGTTTCTGCTATATCAGAGCTATTTGAAATCTATCCCTAAAAGGGTATATAATATTCAAGGTGCACATTGGGTCATTCAGAATAACTTCACACACACCCGCTACTGTGTATTTCCAAGTCTAATTCTGTCACTAAACCCATACCTGTCACGCAGCGCCTAAATACTAGGCCTCAAATTTATATCCAGCTAAATCTGTCCCTAGTGCTGTAGCTGGGCGAGTTATTTAGTGTCCGTTCAAGCACATTTCTTGTTCTGGGTTGAAATACAATTCCCAATTTAGCAATTTCATAATTTAGTGGTTTCTGCTATATCAGAGCTATTTGAAATCTATCCCTAAAAGGGTATATAATATTCAAGGTGCACATTGGGTCATTCAGAATAACTTCACACACACCCGCTACTGTGTATTTCCAAGTCTAATTCTGGCACTAAACCCATACCTGTCACCCAGCGCCTAAATACTAGGCCTCAAATTTATATCCCGCTAAATCTGTCCTTAGTGCTGTAGCTGGGCGAGTTATTTAGTGTCCGTTCAAGCACATTTCTTGTTCTGGGTTGAAATACAATTCCCAATTTAGCAATTTCATAATTTAGTGGTTTCTGCTATATCAGAGCTATTTGAAATCTATCCCTAAAAGGGTATATAATATTCAAGGTGCACATTGGGTCATTCAGAATAACTTCACACACACCCGCTACTGTGTATTTCCAAGTCTAATTCTGGCACTAAACCCATACCTGTCACCCAGCGCCTAAATACTAGGCCTCAAATTTATATCCCGCTCAATCTGTCCTTAGTGCTGTAGCTGGGCGAGTTATTTAGTGTCCGTTCAAGCACATTTCTTGTTCTGGGTTGAAATACAATTCCCAATTTAGCAATTTCATAATTTAGTGGTTTCTGCTATATCAGAGCTATTTGAAATCTATCCCTAAAAGGGTATATAATATTCAAGGTGCACATTGGGTCATTCAGAATAACTTCACACACACCCGCTACTGTGTATTTCCAAGTCTAATTCTGGCACTAAACCCATACCTGTCACCCAGCGCCTAAATACTAGGCCTCAAATTTATATCCCGCTAAATCTGTCCTTAGTGCTGTAGCTGGGCGAGTTATTTAGTGTCCGTTCAAGCACATTTCTTGTTCTGGGTTGAAATACAATTCCCAATTTAGCAATTTCATAATTTAGTGGTTTCTGCTATATCAGAGCTATTTGAAATCTATCCCTAAAAGGGTATATAATATTCAAGGTGCACATTGGGTCATTCAGAATAACTTCACACACACCCGCTACTGTGTATTTCCAAGTCTAATTCTGGCACTAAACCCATACCTGTCACCCAGCGCCTAAATACTAGGCCTCAAATTTATATCCCGCTAAATCTGTCCTTAGTGCTGTAGCTGGGCGAGTTATTTAGTGTCCGTTCAAGCACATTTCTTGTTCTGGGTTGAAATACAATTCCCAATTTAGCAATTTCATAATTTAGTGGTTTCTGCTATATCAGAGCTATTTGAAATCTATCCCTAAAAGGGTATATAATATTCAAGGTGCACATTGGGTCATTCAGAATAACTTCACACACACCCGCTACTGTGTATTTCCAAGTCTAATTCTGGCACTAAACCCATACCTGTCACCCAGCGCCTAAATACTAGGTCTCAAATTTATATCCCGCTAAATCTGTCCTTAGTGCTGTAGCTGGGCGAGTTATTTAGTGTCCGTTCAAGCACATTTCTTGTTCTGGGTTGAAATACAATTCCCAATTTAGCAATTTCATAATTTAGTGGTTTCTGCTATATCAGAGCTATTTGAAATCTATCCCTAAAAGGGTATATAATATTCAAGGTGCACATTGGGTCATTCAGAATAACTTCACACACACCCGCTACTGTGTATTTCCAAGTCTAATTCTGGCACTAAACCCATACCTGTCACCCAGCGCCTAAATACTAGGCCTCAAATTTATATCCCGCTAAATCTGTCCTTAGTGCTGTAGCTGGGCGAGTTATTTAGTGTCCGTTCAAGCACATTTCTTGTTCTGGGTTGAAATACAATTCCCAATTTAGCAATTTCATAATTTAGTGGTTTCTGCTATATCAGAGCTATTTGAAATCTATCCCTAAAAGGGTATATAATATTCAAGGTGCACATAGGGTCATTCAGAATAACTTCACACACACGCTTCTGTGCATTTCCAAGTCTAATTCTGTCACTAAATCCATACCGGTCACCCAGCGCCTAAATACTAGGCCTCAAATTTATATCCAGCTAAATCTGTCCCTAGTGCTGTAGCTGGGCGAGTTATTTAGTGTCCGTTCAAGCACATTTCTTGTTCTGGGTTGAAATACAATTCCCAATTTAGCAATTTCATAATTTAGTGGTTTCTGCTATATCAGAGCTATTTGAAATCTATCCCTAAAAGGGTATATAATATTCAAGGTGCACATAGGGTCATTCAGAATAACTTCACACACCCGCTACTGTGCATTTCCAAATCTAATTCTGTCACTAAACCCATACCTGTCACCCAGCGCCTAAATACTAGGCCTCAAATTTATATCCCGCTAAATCTCTCGTTACCGCTGTCCTGTTGTGGCTGGGAAAGTTATTTAGTGTCCGTCAAAGCACATTTTTTGTTCTGGGTTGAAATACAATTCCCAATTTAGCAATTTCATAATTTAGTCGTTTCTGCTATATCAGAGCTATTTGAAATCTATCCCTAAAAGGGTAGATCATATTGAAGGTGCACATAGGGTCATTCAGAATAACTTCACACACACGCTTCTGTGCATTTCCAAGTCTAATTCTGTCACTAAATCCATACCGGTCACCCAGCGCCTAAATACTAGGCCTCAAATTTATATCCCGCTGAATTTGAATACAATACATTGGGCCAAATAATATATTTGTTGTTGTGGTGAACCATAACAATGAGAAAAACATCTAGTAAGGGACGCGGACGTGGACATGGTCGTGGTGGTGTTAGTGGACCCTCTGGTGCTGGGAGAGGACGTGGCCGTTCTGCCACATCCACACGTCCTAGTGTACCAACTACCTCAGGTCCCAGTAGCCGCCAGAATTTACAGCGATATATGGTGGGGCCCAATGCCGTTCTAAGGATGGTAAGGCCTGAGCAGGTACAGGCATTAGTCAATTGGGTGGCCGACAGTGGATCCAGCACGTTCACATTATCTCCCACCCAGTCTTCTGCAGAAAGCGCACAGATGGCGCCTGAAAACCAACCCCATCAGTCTGTCACATCACCCCCATGCATACCAGGGAAACTGTCTCAGCCTCAAGTTATGCAGCAGTCTCTTATGCTGTTTGAAGACTCCGCTGGCAGGGTTTCCCAAGGGCATCCACCTAGCCCTTCCCCAGCGGTGAAAGACATAGAATGCACTGACGCACAACCACTTATGTTTCCTGATGATGAGGACATGGGAATACCACCTCAGCATGTCTCTGATGATGACGAAACACAGGTGCCAACTGCTGCGTCTTTCTGCAGTGTGCAGACTGAACAGGAGGTCAGGGATCAAGACTGGGTGGAAGACGATGCAGGGGACGATGAGGTCCTAGACCCCACATGGAATGAAGGTCGTGCCACTGACTTTCACAGTTCGGAGGAAGAGGCAGTGGTGAGACCGAGCCAACAGCGTAGCAAAAGAGGGAGCAGTGGGCAAAAGCAGAACACCCGCCGCCAAGAGACTCCGCCTGCTACTGACCGCCGCCATCTGGGACCGAGCACCCCAAAGGCAGCTTCAAGGAGTTCCCTGGCATGGCACTTCTTCAAACAATGTGCTGACGACAAGACCCGAGTGGTTTGCACGCTGTGCCATCAGAGCCTGAAGCGAGGCATTAACGTTCTGAACCTGAGCACAACCTGCATGACCAGGCACCTGCATGCAAAGCATGAACTGCAGTGGAGTAAACACCTTAAAACCAAGGAAGTCACTCAGGCTCCCCCTGCTACCTCTTCTGCTGCTGCCGCCTCGGCCTATTCTGCTGCTGCCGCCTCGGCCTCTTCCTCCGCCTCTGGAGGAACGTTGGCACCTGCCGCCCAGCAAACAGGGGATGTACCACCAACACCACCACCACCACCTCCGTCACCAAGCGTCTCAACCATGTCACACGCCAGCGTTCAGCTCTCCATCTCACAAACATTTGATAGAAAGCGTAAATTCCCACCTAGCCACCCTCGATCCCTGGCCCTGAATGCCAGCATTTCTAAACTACTGGCCTATGAAATGCTGTCATTTAGGCTGGTGGACACAGACAGCTTCAAACAGCTCATGTCGCTTGCTGTCCCACAGTATGTTGTTCCCAGCCGGCACTACTTCTCCAAGAGAGCCGTGCCTTCCCTGCACAACCAAGTATCCGATAAAATCAAGTGTGCACTGCGCAACGCCATCTGTAGCAAGGTCCACCTAACCACAGATACGTGGACCAGTAAGCACGGCCAGGGACGCTATATCTCCCTAACTGCACACTGGGTAAATGTAGTGGCAGCTGGGCCCCAGGCGGAGAGCTGTTTGGCGCACGTCCTTCCGCCGCCAAGGATCGCAGGGCAACATTCTTTGCCTCCTGTTGCCACCTCCTCCTTCTCGGCTTCCTCCTCCTCTTCTTCCACCTGCTCATCCAGTCAGCCACACACCTTCACCACCAACTTCAGCACAGCCCGGGGTAAACGTCAGCAGGCCATTCTGAAACTCATATGTTTGGGGGACAGGCCCCACACCGCACAGGAGTTGTGGCGGGGTATAGAACAACAGACCGACGAGTGGTTGCTGCCGGTGAGCCTCAAGCCCGGCCTGGTGGTGTGTGATAATGGGCGAAATCTCGTTGCAGCTCTGGGACTAGCCAATTTGACGCACATCCCTTGCTTGGCGCATGTGCTGAATTTGGTGGTGCAGAAGTTCATTCACAACTACCCCGACATGTCAGAGCTGCTGCATAAAGTGCGGGCCGTCTGTTCGCGCTTCCGGCGTTCACATCCTGCTGCTGCTCGCCTGTCTGCGCTACAGCGTAACTTCGGCCTTCCCGCTCACCGCCTCATATGCGACGTGCCCACCAGGTGGAACTCCACCTTGCACATGCTGGACAGACTGTGCGAGCAGCAGCAGGCCATAGTGGAGTTTCAGCTGCAGCACGCACGGGTCAGTCGCACTACAGAACAGCACCACTTCACCACCAATGACTGGGCCTCCATGCGAGACCTGTGTGCCCTGTAGCGCTGTTTCGAGTACTCCACCAACATGGCCAGTGGCGATGACACCGTTATCAGCGTTACAATACCACTTCTATGTCTCCTTGAGAAAACACTTAGGGCGATGATGGAAGAGGAGGTGGCCCAGGAGGAGGAGGAGGAGGAGGAGGAAGAGGGGTCATTTTTAGCACTTTCAGGCCAGTCTCTTCGAAGTGACTCAGAGGGAGGTTTTTGGCAACAGCAGAGGCCAGGTACAAATGTGGCCAGCCAGGGCCCACTACTGGAGGACGAGGAGGACGAGGATGAGGAGGAGGTGGAGGAGGATGAGGATGAAGCATGGTCACAGCGGGGTGGCACCCAACGCAGCTCGGGTCCATCACTGGTGCGTGGCTGGGGGGAAAGGCAGGACGATGACGATACGCCTCCCACAGAGGACAGCTTGTCCTTATCCCTGGGCAGCCTGGCACACATGAGCGACTACATGCTGCAGTGCCTGCGCAACGACAGCAGAGTTGCCCACATTTTAACCTGTGCGGACTACTGGGTTGCCACCCTGCTGGATCCACGCTACAAAGACAATGTGCCCACCTTACTTCCTGCACTGGAGCGTGATAGGAAGATGCGCGAGTACAAGCGCACGTTGGTAGACGCGCTACTGAGAGCATTCCCAAATGTCACAGGGGAACAAGTGGAAGCCCAAGGCCAAGGCAGAGGAGGAGCAAGAGGTCGCCAAGGCAGCTGTGTCACGGCCAGCTCCTCTGAGGGCAGGGTTAGCATGGCAGAGATGTGGAAAACTTTTGTCAACACGCCACAGCTAACTGCACCACCACCTGATACGCAACGTGTTAGCAGGAGGCAACATTTCACTAACATGGTGGAACAGTACGTGTGCACACCCCTCCACGTACTGACTGATGGTTCGGCCCCATTCAACTTCTGGGTCTCTAAATTGTCCACGTGGCCAGAGCTAGCCTTTTATGCCTTGGAGGTGCTGGCCTGCCCGGCAGCCAGCGTTTTGTCTGAACGTGTATTCAGCACGGCAGGGGGCGTCATTACAGACAAACGCAGCCGCCTGTCTACAGCCAATGTGGACAAGCTGACGTTCATAAAAATGAACCAGGCATGGATCCCACAGGACCTGTCCGTCCCTTGTCCAGATTAGACATTAACTACCTCCCCATAACCATATATTATTGGACTCCAGGGCACTTCCTCATTCAATCCTATTTTTATTTTCATTTTACCATTATATTGCGATGCTACCCAAAGTTGAATGAACCTCTCCTCTGCCTGTGTGCTAGGCCTAAATATATGCCAATGGACTGTTGCAGTGGTGGCTGACATGAAGCCTGATTCTCTGCTATGACATGCAGACTAATTCTCTGCTGACATGAAGCCAGATTGTCTGTTACGGGACCTCTCTCCTCTGCCTGGGTGCTGGGCCTAAATTTATGACAATGGACTGTTGCAGTGGTGGCTGACGTGAAGCCTCATTCTCTGCTATGACATGCAGACTGATTCTCTGCTGACATGAAGCCAGATTGTCTGTTACGGGACCTCTCTCCTCTGCCTGTGTGCTAGGCCTAAATATATGCCAATGGACTGTTGCAGTGGTGGCTGACGTGAAGCCTGATTCTCTGCTATGACATGCAGACTGATTCTCTGCTGACATGAAGCCAGATCCTCTGTTACGGGACCTCTCTCCTCTGCCTGTGTGTGTGCTGGGCCTAAATATATGCCAATGGACTGTTGCAGTGGTGGCTGACGTGAAGCCTCATTCTCTGCTATGACATGCAGACTAATTCTCTGCTGACATGAAGACAGATTCTCTGTTACGGGACCTCCCTCCTCTGCCTGGGTGCTGGGCCTAAATATATGCCAATGGACTGTTGCAGTGGTGGGTGACGTGAAGCCTCATTCTCTGCTATGACATGCAGACTAATTCTCTGCTGACATGAAGCCAGATTGTCTGTTACGGGACCTCTCTCCTCTGCCTGTGTGTGTGCTGGGCCTAAATATATGCCAATGGACTGTTGCAGTGGTGGCTGACGTGAAGCCTCATTCTCTGCTATGACATGCAGACTAATTCTCTGCTGACATGAAGACAGATTCTCTGTTACGGGACCTCTCTCCTCTGCCTGTGTGTGTGCTGGGCCTAAATATATGCCAATGGACTGTTGCAGTGGTGGCTGACGTGAAGCCTCATTCTCTGCTATGACATGCAGACTAATTCTCTGCTGACATGAAGACAGATTCTCTGTTACGGGACCTCCCTCCTCTGCCTGGGTGCTGGGCCTAAATATATGCCAATGGACTGTTGCAGTGGTGGGTGACGTGAAGCCTGATTCTCTGCTATGACATGCAGACTAATTCTCTGCTGACATGAAGACAGATTCTCTGTTACGGGACCTCTCTCCTCTGCCTGTGTGTGTGCTGGGCCTAAATATATGCCAATGGACTGTTGCAGTGGTGGCTGACGTGAAGCCTCATTCTCTGCTATGACATGCAGACTAATTCTCTGCTGACATGAAGACAGATTCTCTGTTACGGGACCTCCCTCCTCTGCCTGGGTGCTGGGCCTAAATATATGCCAATGGACTGTTGCAGTGGTGGCTGACGTGAAGCCTCATTCTCTGCTATGACATGCAGACTGATTCTCTGCTGACATGAAGCCAGATCGTCTGTTACGGGACCTCTCTGCTCTGCCTGTGTGCTAGGCCTAAATATATGCCAATGGACTGTTGCAGTGGTGGGTGACGTGAAGCCTCATTCTCTGCTATGACATGCAGACTGATTCTCTGCTGTCATGAAGCCAGATTGTCTGTTACGGGACCTCTCTGCTCTGCCTGTGTGCTAGGCCTAAATATATGCCAATGGACTGTTGCAGTGGTGGGTGACGTGAAGCCTCATTCTCTGCTATGACATGCAGACTGATTCTCTGCTGTCATGAAGCCAGATTGTCTGTTACGGGACCTCTCTGCTCTGCCTGTGTGCTAGGCCTAAATATATGCCAATGGACTGTTGCAGTGGTGGGTGACGTGAAGCCTCATTCTCTGCTATGACATGCAGACTGATTCTCTGCTGACATGAAGCCAGATTGTCTGTTACGGGACCTCTCTCCTCTGCCTGTGTGCTAGGCCTAAATATATGCCAATGGACTGTTGCAGTGGTGGCTGACGTGAAGCCTCATTCTCTGCTATGACATGCAGACTAATTCTCTGCTGACATGAAGCCAGATTGTCTGTTACGGGACCTCTCTCCTCTGCCTGGGTGCTGGGCCTAAATTTATGACAATGGACTGTTGCAGTGGTGGCTGACGTGAAGCCTGATTCTCTGCTATGACATGCAGACTGATTCTCTGCTGACATGAAGCCAGATCCTCTGTTACGGGACCTCTCTCCTCTGCCTGTGTGTGTGCTGGGCCTAAATATATGCCAATGGACTGTTGCAGTGGTGGCTGACGTGAAGCCTCATTCTCTGCTATGACATGCAGACTGATTCTCTGCTGACATGAAGCCAGATTCTCTGTTACGGGACCTCTCTCCTCTGCCTGTGTGTGTGCTGGGCCTAAATATATGCCAATGGACTGTTGCAGTGGTGGCTGACGTGAAGCCTCATTCTCTGCTATGACATGCAGACTAATTCTCTGCTGACATGAAGACAGATTCTCTGTTACGGGACCTCTCTCCTCTGCCTGTGTGTGTGCTGGGCCTAAATATATGCCAATGGACTGTTGCAGTGGTGGCTGACGTGAAGCCTCATTCTCTGCTATGACATGCAGACTAATTCTCTGCTGACATGAAGTCAGATTCTCTGTTACGGGACCTCTCTCCTCTGCCTGGGTGCCGGGGCCTAAATATCTGAGAATGGACTGTTCCAGTGGTGGGTGACGGGAAGCCAGATTCTCTGCTATGGAACCTCTCTCCAATTGATTTTGGTTAATTTTTATTTATTTAATTTTTAATTTAATTCATTTCCCTATCCACATTTGTTTGCAGGGGATTTACCTACATGTTGCTGCCTTTTGCAGCCCTCTAGCTCTTTCCTGGGCTGTTTTACAGCCTTTTTAGTGCCGAAAAGTTCGGGTCCCCATTGACTTCAATGGGGTTCGGGTTCGGGACGAAGTTCGGATCGGGTTCGGATCCCGAACCCGAACATTTCCGGGATGTTCGGCCGAACTTCTCGAACCCGAACATCCAGGTGTTCGCTCAACTCTACTTAAGAGTCAAGATTAGGATTATTATATCCGTACTGAACAGTATATGTGAGTAAAACACCTGGGGTTAGATATAACACTTGCTACTATTTGCTCCTCCTCCTCCTCCTCCTCCCCTCCCCTGATCTTTGAGTGAGCAGACAGCTTGTCATGGTCTCACAAGATGGATTTGTCACAAAGTTGAGAAAGAAAGTTAGTTTAGAAAGGGGGGGGGGGGCGGAGAAAATACAGTAGCTGATAAATCTACAACAAGGCATTTTCCTCTGATAAGATTTTAACATTTTTCATATAGTCTCCTGGACTATTGATTTATGCAAAGTTGTGAGAAAGTTCAGCGACTATTTAAGCTAAAGAAAAAAAATATAAAAAAATTCTATAGAATCTGGGAACTGGTATAATAGTAATACTCTATTTTGCTGAAAATTTATAACAACTTTTAGATTATATTCACAATAGGGATTCTTCTATTAGGACTCCACCCAGATAGTTTGGGCATGGCTTATTGATTGAAAGGTTCTGGACAAATTTGAAGTGTTTTTTTATTTTATTGCATTTGATGTTAAATGGGCTGAAAATTGCAGTTTTTAATAAAGATGTATAAAAATGTATCTCAATTTGTCTTCAGCAGCTTGCATGCGTTCTCATACATTGCAGACTGCTTAGTTCTGCTTAGTGTGAAATCTGTAAGATGTGCTCTCTGGCGGTTCAGTCTGTAGCCCTCTATGCTCTCCTGAACGCATATATCTAAACAAAAATCCTTACAACTAAATATAATAAACTTAAAGGGGTTATTCATGTAAAACTATGTCAATGCAACAATTGCTGTTTTTTAGGCCTCTTGCAGACTAACATATTTTCACTCCGCGTCCGTTCCACTTGTTTTTGCGGACTGTATACAGAACCATTTATTTCAATGAGTCTGCAAAAAAAAACAAAAAAACTGTAGGTACTCCATGCATTCCATTTCCATATTTCCGTACCGCAAAAAAATAGAACATGTCCCATTCTTGTCCGCGTTACGGACAACGAAAGTACTGTTCTATTAGAAGCCAGCTGTTCCGTTCCACAAAATACAGAATGCACACAGACGTCATCCATATATTTTGTAGATCCGTTTTTGCAGACCGCAAAATACATACGGTCGTGTGCAAGCGGCCTTAGTGTAAATTTTTTTAACTTTTTTTTTTTTTTCCTTGTCTCACTCCATCTGAGTCGTGGTCCCTGCAGTTTACTGTATGTTGGAGAGCAGTAGCTCAACCCATGTGACAGTCAAACACCTGCATCTCCCATGAGTTTGTTATAGACAGCACTCTTTAACTTCTTTTGCCTTGCTCTACTGCATAGAAAATAGTCCCTCAGTGATCCTACTAATAAATAATACTATCATATGCAATGACACATCCCCCATTTCTAATTTTTATCTCCACTGTCTAGAGGGACTCTACATTTCTATGAATAAGTAGGCGCAAATTAATGATTAATACAATAACCAATAATATAGCCAATGCAATAAAAGAAACTGCCCCAAAATCATAGCCTTTAATGGCTCCAGTATACCTGTGCTGATCATATAGTGCATGAATGTGTTGGATGCTCCAGAGCTAGAGGTGCTCTTTGTGATCTCTAGCCTAATGGATGAGGATCTGTATGGAGAACCCCATTTATAAATGAAAATCCCATAATACCATTTTTTTTTTGAAACCGGAAAGACTTTTTAATTTAGTGAATAGGGATTCCACTCCCATCCTTGTGGCATTCAGCTTGCCTTAAGTTTGGGTTACATGGCAACTCTTTCCACTACACACAATCCATAGGCAAATATTGCAGTGTAGAGCTGTCTGCATCACAATTAATGAAAATAAATGGGGTTGCATTGCATCCAGCAGGTTTGGTAGTGTCATGGTCACAACAACTTTATTACCACTGATGCAGACAACACCACACTTTGATTTCTGGTCATGCGATTTGTGTCACTGCATAGCCCTATCTTTAATCTTCATATTATGATGAAAGTGTCCTAGGACTTGGCTGAGTGGAGTATTTATTTCTATGTAGTAACAATTATTGAGAACATTAATTTCTATAATTTGAGTATTTAATGTCAATATAAGTATGTGAAGAGGGGAGGGGGAGGAGTGAGCAGGAGCTGAGGAGACACAGACAAACAGACTGCACAGATACAGAGGAAGCCTACAGCTCGGCACAAGGGCATCATTCACAAAAATACAACTCAGTACTTTTCTATAATGTCCTTCATTATCCTGAGGCTTCTTCTGAGTGACTGTGAGACCGTTAGGAAGAAACTTTTCCTCTACTTTCGGTGTGTTTAGTGGATGGCATCTATTTTCCACCCACCATGGCTGGGAGAACTGCAAACCAAATATTCATCAAGCACAGATGAAAACCACTAAAACAAAAGCTATGTACAAGTGATATAATGGTCAGAAATACTTTTATTTCTCATGTACAGTTGTGGCCAAAAATTTTGAGAATTACATAAATATTGGAAATTGGAAAAGTTGCTGCTTAAGTTTTTATAATAGCAATTTGCATATACTCCAGAATGTTATGAAGAGTGATCAGATGAATCGCATAGTCCTTTTTTTGCCATGAAAATTAACTTAATCCCCCCAAAAAACTTTCCACTGCATTTCATTGCTGTCATTAAGGCTAGGTCTACACGACGACATTTGTCGCGCGACATTTTGTTGCACCAATGTCGCGCGACAATTTTTATAATGGCAGTCTATGGTGTCGCACTGCAACATGCAACATGCTGCGACTGCGACGCGACAGTCGCAGAAAATCCATTCAAGATGGATTTTTATGCGACTGTCGCGTCGCAGTCGCAACATGTCGCATGTTGCAGTGCGACACCATAGACTGCCATTATAAAAATTGTCGCGCGACATTAGTGCAACAAAATGTCGCGCGACAACTGTTGCGCCCTATCTGTCGCGCGACTTTTTGTCGCGCGACAAATGTCGTCGTGTAGACCTAGCCTAAAGGACCTGCTGAGATAATTTCAGTAATTGTCTTGTTAACTCAGGTGAGAATGTTGACGAGCACAAGGCTGGAGATCATTATGTCAGGCTGATTGGGTTAAAATGGCAGACTTGACCTGTTAAAAGGAGGGTGATGCTTTTAAATCATTGTTCTTCCATTGTTAACCATGGTGACCTGCAAAGAAACGTGTGCAGCCATCATTGTGTTGCATAAAAATGGCTTCACAGGCAAGGATATTGTGGCTACTAAGATTGCACCTCAATCAACAATTTATAGGATCATCAAGAACAGCCATGAATAAAGAATGGTACCAAAACACCCTCCAACAGCAACTTCTTCCAACAATCCAACAACAGTTTGCTTAAGAACAATGCATTTTCCAGCACGATGGAGCACCGTGCCATAAGGCAAAAGTGATAACTAAGTGGCTCGGGGACCAAAACATTGACATTTTGGGTCCATGTCCTGGAAACTCCCCAGATCTTAATCCCATTGAGAACTTGTGGTCAATCCTCAAAAGGCGGGTGGACAAACAAAAACCCACTAATTCTGACAAACTCCAAAAAGTGATTATGAAAGAATGGGTTGCTATCAGTCAGGAATTGGCCCAGAAGTTGATTAAGAGCATGCCCAGTCGAATTGCAGAGGTCCTGAAAAAGCCTTTGAAACATATGAAGTGCGTGTAATTATATTTCACTACATCACAGAAACAACTGAAACAAAGATCTAAAAGCAGTTTAGCAGCAAGCTTTGTGAAAACTAATATTTGTGTCATTCGCAAAACTTTTGGCCACGACTGTACACACGCTGTACTATTGATTTTTGAAAAGTTTGTTGAAAGCTCAGTGCCACTTTGATATGTAATGATTTCTTCCTCTTAACAGAAAATTTAGTTAATAGCATTTGGCATTCATTCTTTAGGCGCAGAAGAGGTTAAAAAGCTAGTCTTCTGGATAATGAGCCTTTAGCAATAATTGCCCTGAGCTAACTTTCAGGAAGTTTCTGCATGCTAGCTGAAGGAGGTGGAAGGCATAGTTGATTGAATTGTCTAAAGATGTCAGTAGCAGTGGTGCATGTAAAACAGTTCCCAGAGTTCTGCAAGTGTTGCCAATATTTGGGTACCCTGCAGTTAAAGTGAAGATGAGATTTCTGACAGTCCTCTCAGTGTGTGTCTTCTGGCAGAAGGCAATCTGCCTCTTGACTTCCATATCTGACTTATAACCACTTTTTTCCTCTTTTTGCAATTGACCCCTTTATGACACATACTCATCTTGAAATATTAAGAGAAATGTGCGGATCAAAGCTTAGGTTTGTGCTGAGATAAAAGAGAGAATAGAGGAGTATAGGATATCTGCTGAGTATATACATTCGACAATAAAGGTGTGCAAAAAGCCACAGCTTTCTGACCTCCTCTACATTCTACTAGTTTTACAGTTTCACAAGACGGCTCTTCGGGTCTTTGTTGTTTGACTCTTAGATTGTATCTTTAGTTGTTTTCAAATATCAGCATCACCTTTCCAACTTTCTAATCTAACAAAAGTAAGACCTTTGAGTTGACTGGAAAGTAGTGTAGGAGTCGCATGTCAAGGGAAGAATGAGGAGCATAAGAGGAAGCATGCAGTAGTGGTTAACTTTTCCCTTCTGGAACTTTTGGGAGAGGTGGAATCAGGAAAATGAAGAAATTTTGTCTGCACCTAGAAATTAGGCAGGGAAGTCCTTGGATGTCAGAGCTTCATGGGGTAGGAGGGGTCTTTGGTGGATAGGAAGAAAATTGGGCATTAATGGGGAAGTGCAAAGTTCCCATTGTTGGGTTGGTATTTGGCACAGCGCCAGTGACCCAGCTGGATTGTTTTCCTGTGGGCAGGGTCCCCAGGAATGGTTTACGGTGTAAGTCTCGGAAGAAATATGCCCTTGGATCAGGTAAAATAGGGCTGAGAGTAAAGTAGGAGACCTGTTAATGCTGAATTTGGAGTATTTGGTATGTGACAGGTTTGGATTGCCTTCCGGGACCCCTTTAGAAAGTCATTTGAATATCCAGGTTGTTAAACTTATTGTATGTAATGTTAATAAGATAATATATAATTAATGTTGGATATTTACAGTATAATGTATGTATTGATGTTGTTTAATGAAGAGCCACCATAGCCGTTCCACCACATTCCCGTGTCTTCTTTCAGTATGGGTGGTGGTCAGGAGGTAAGACTGGTGCCCCAGCAGATCTAGACTTTTACATAGTCTAGCAGTTAGGAACTGCTATGAATAGAGGTTTATCCTAAATAAAAAGCTTTCTAATTTACCATTCCTGCTTCCTGTTTTAATCCATTACTAAAGGAAGGTTAATTCTTTATGTAAGAAACAATTAACGACACAGATTTGCATCAATTAACAATGAGTTGAACAATTAAAAATTAAGTAAAGAGCTAAGCAAGTGGATAACTAAAAAAACTAATTTAATTAACCAGTGCACTGCCATGAAGATTGTTGCCATTATTGTAGGTAGCATGGCAGAAAGATTTAGCAGGTACCTTTTCTAGCTATACTATGCATTACATTTAATTTGGGTCTTTAATAAGTACCTTTTATGTTACTTAACAGTTAGTGGAATATCTAGTATGGTGCTGCTGACTAATCTGGATTTATAGTCTGATATATAAGCATAATGCGAAAAAAGAGTTATGGGAAGCAAAGAGTCAACAGCAGAAAGGCATTAAGAGTCAAGCAGAAGTATCATTTAAAATCTGAAACTTCAGAAGTATAGCAAGGAAGGTGTCAGGCTTAAAAAAGAGACAGCAAGATCAGGATACAGCAAAATTTGTGACCCTAGAGACATGGCAAGTACCCCCAGGTGGAGAACCTAGCTTCTAGTGATATCTGAGAGTTCATTGTAAATAGTAACAGAAAATCAAATGAAATACAATGTTTTGGGTGGTTTCTAAAATGTATTACTTTTTTTTATTTATTTTTTGGTACAAAATCCCAATTGCGTCTTTACAATTCTGAAATACCACCTCTTTTATTACAAAATTTGTCCCCTTTTTCTGACACCCTTGCCATTTGAGTGAGGCATGGAAGGATGTGGGCAGGCTGTGGGTGTTATATCCATGATTCAACACATTAACCAATATGTGCATTGGAAAACTGGCACATATTACACCAAAAGTCTACTCCAGCTCCTTGCTGGCCTAGATTTCATCTTATGTACAGATCTCCTAAAAATGACTCAAATTTATTAATAAGCCAGCCCCAGGCACATGGTATGCAGGTGTATTTTGTTTTATTTATTTTTTAATTAAGAATAGCATTTCATTAAGATTGGTATATGATAGCAATATATAAACTTACAACCCACATTTATGTAAATAAATCTATAGAAAATGAAGAGACTGGATTGACTATTGTGTAACATTAGGCGATGTGGAGCTGCACTATAACCTTATGCTGGTGAAAGGTTCCAGTTTGCACTGCTAACTATAATGACATTTGCCTGTTTTTATCTGATCTCGATACAGAAGCCAAATACCAGCAAATAGATCCCAGCCTGACATCCGTTACCAGTAATGGGACACTACTGCAAAACTTTTGTTATAGACAATAGCTAGGGAGCCACATGTATTTGGCTGTTGACGGTTGTGGGATACTGGTATAGACAAATGTAGTTTGACTTTTTCATTTAGATGGTATAGAAACACTTAAGGTCTATTACAATTATTACATTATCATATCCTTTGTGGATATGGCTTATCTTGTATCCTCTCATTAAAGCCTCATGCACACAACTCCGTGTTTTCAGGTCTGCAAATTGCGGAGCCACAAAACAAGGATACCGTCCGTGTGCATTCCGAAATTACGGAACGGGGCGTCTATGATAGAAATGCCTATTCTTGTCTGCAAAATGGGCAAGCATAGGACATGTTCTATATTTTTTTTTAGGGCGACGGAATGGAGCAACGGATACGGACAGCGCACGGAGTGCTGTCCGCATCTTTTGTGGCCCCATTGAAGTGAATGGGTCCGCATCCGAGCCGCAAAAAATGTGGCTCTGATGCGGACCCAAACAACGATCATGTGAATGAGGCCTTAATAGGTTAAATAAACATACAATGGCTGCTTCCTAAAGCTCCTGTACACTGCTAGAACATCGGGTAGATCATCCATAAAAAGCATTATTGTTAGGATCTGCCAGTATAAAGGTGCATACCCGATGAATGAGCCTTGGGCACGTAATTAGATCTTTCACGCAGACACCTAAATCATTGTTTACCGGCAGCAGATCGTTCAGTCTAAACAGCACTCTGCTGCTGGCGATGAATGATGGCATTAGCGATCGCTCCTGCCCACATCTTGGAGGGGATCACTGCATGTAAATGCAGCGGTCTCCTTTACTGACGAGCAGGCGATTGTCAGGAAGGAACGCTTCTCTCCCCGACAATCATCTGCTTCATCAAGCAGTGTAAAGGGGTCTTAAGGCCCCTTTCAGACCAGTAAAGTTCCACGCATCGGACTCGCAGCGTGTGTATATGGCAGTCTGTGTATACGACAGCTCCTGTCCTGACCTCCCAGCATTGACAGGGGTCGCATAGCATTATATTAATTTATGATGCTATGTAGCCCTTAAAGTTCTGGAATGTATTGGATAACACTGATAGCATAATGTCAGTGTTATCCAATACATTCCAGGGCTGTAAGGGTTACATAGCATGATAAATTAATATAATGCTATGCGACCCCTGTCAATGCTGGGAGGCTACCACTCAATTTTGCTAATATATTTTGTGCCTTACCAACCTTTTTTCTTCTATATAAGTTGGATTCACTACATGATCACAATCGTGTGACTAGAGATGAGCAAAGTTTTGAAAAATAGAATTCGGCAACTTCTCTGAAGTTAGCCAAGAAGTTTGATTTGTTACAAATTAATTTGGCATGAATCACTATAAATCAGGTATACCCAGGCCACTCTGCCTTAGGGTATGGCCACACGGAGTGGTTGAGGCCATGCTGCAATTAGTCCGAAGCTGCCTGCTGTATAGATGGTCTTCATTGTTAATGGCCGCACAGCACCTTTAATGCACCTTTAAACAGGGGCTGTTGCTGGTATGGGGTTTGGCTGGTTAAGAAGGGGGGCAATATGAAAATTATTGCTGTTCTTGCCTGCAATCCCCTGATTATTTGACAGTAAACACAGAATATTAATCGGCTCTGGTATACCCACTTCTCCAACCCCAGAACTCTTCTGACCTACTGTCATGGACGTTACCGTGACAGGCGGCAGGAGATCAGTGAGACTGGCAACATGTGGTTCGATCTGACATGTTTTCTGTTTGGATCAAATGGCGTCTGTGTTGTTTCTGGTGCTTGCCAGACATCCTTTCCCTAGGTGCGGCTATTATGGTCATTCAACCTTCTATATTTATTGTTGCTTCTCCCACTATACTATGCGGTTTATAGCTTCTGTTTGAGTTGTGGATAGCTGGTGTGTGTATCTCGGCTGAGTTCCTGGTGCTGCCATTGCCACTTGAAGTTAAGTGTTTTCTTTCTCTTTTGTATTTTGTTTGGGTTATTTTGTGTGTTGCATTTCCCTGTCATTTGTATTAAGGCCTGAGGTAGACTTCTGTTCATCCTTCTTTTTAGAACAACAGTTTGCCTCAGTCATGATATTAGTACCAGGGTCCTATAGGGTGAGTTAGGACATTAGGTATTCCTGTGTATGAACTCACCTACCTCTGGGGTCTGTTCATACTGGTAGTTAGTCAGGACTTTATTAGGTGCCCATCTCCTTTCCCTAGTTTCCAAGCCTTATTCCCTCACCCCACTCCCTCCTCTGTTTGGTGTGGTGTTTGCCTCCCACACCAAACGTGACACCTACAGGTGATAGCCCTTCTTCTGCCATCTGCTTTTCCTCCTTTTCCGCGTCATCTAATATCGATGAGAATATGTCATCAGGAACATCCAGATCCTCCTATCTCTGCATATTGCTGACTTTTCTAGAACATGGAGACCAAGAAGGATGATTTAGAAGAAGTAAAGCCAGCATAATATGAGGATAGTCATCATTAAGACCTGACTCCCCTAAGGGGTGCAGACTGGATTGTATTGATTGGCACACTGGCAGTGGAATAATAAAGGCTTCTATTGTATTGGTATTGAATTACATTTACAGCTGATGTAAGTAAATATAGGAATAAATAAATAAAACGCTGAATAATTTTCCCTTCACTCTCCCTTTCCAATATTATTTTATTAATCATTTTCAGCAACACTGTCCCCTAGAGCAGTGTTTCCCAACCAGTGTGCCTCCAGCTGTGGCAAAACTACAACTCCCAGCATGCCCGGACAGTTTTTGGTTGTGCGGGTATGCTGGGAGTTGTAGTTTTGCAACAGCTTGAGGCACACTGGTTGGGAAACACTGCCCTAGAGCAGGAGTGCTTGTCATGTCTCTCCCTATGCCAAGCTCACAATGATGGAGGCCGAGCAGGATGAGGCTTTATATAGGGGCTGTGACATCACATGTGATGGCTATCTGCGGATGGGCTGGCTACATGGCATTATGGGTGATCTTGCATTCCCGGGCTTCTTACTTTCACTTTGTAACACTTGCAGCCACCATTTATGGAAAAACAGATTCGTTACCACGAAGCGCGAGGAAATTTGGATTAGTTGCGAACCAAATTTTTCCTAAACTTCGGACCGAATTCAACTTCGAATGCTTCACTGAACACTTATGGTGAATTTTGTGCAGCACAACACGCGGGTAGCCCTTTAATATATCTTTATTTCTCACTAACTAAAACAATATAACTTACTCTGCTCTTTATAAATGTGTATAAAATAATCAATCTGACACTTCAGAGTCTAAAATTTTTATTGTATTACAGTTATTAATATGCTACTGTCAGCAGGCTTCCCACGTAGAGGCTGACGTCTTTTTTACAGGGCTGCCAGCTCTGCAGTTCTGATTTAATGGAGGCGGCATTTAGTAATAACGTGAGATAGCAAAAGTAAATGGCTTTCCAAACTATGCCTCCAACTTGGAGTGAATAAGCAATCAGAATGTAGTTTCCTCAACAGTGTTCATTTCATTATTATTTAATTAGCGCCACAATGTCCGCACATCCAATTAAAAACACAACGAAAAATATAAATGGCTTCCATAAATTGTTCTGGGTTCATTCAGTGTCTTGGAATCTGTAAGACAAAAATTAATTGACAAATGTTTGTGTCAATGAGCTTCTGCTCAGGTGATGGAAAGTCGTTTTCAGCTGGTTCATTTGCATTTACAAATTAAATTATATATTCAGAAACTATATGTTAAACTGCATCTGAGGTTATGTGACTTATTGTAATAACTGTATATAACAAATTACCCACCGTGGTGTCATATGTACATATCCTCTTCTATATGAAGGATCGCATGAGGTTGGAAAATATGGCTGCTTTCTTCTTGAAATCATGCTATCTTTGTCCATAGAATGCATTTGGTATTGCAGATCAGGCACATTCCAGTAAATAAATCCGAGCTGTAATATCAGACATAGAGATGAATTTATCATAAAGGTAATATTTGAAGTCAGTTTTCCATTACTCCTTGTTGGAGTACCGTTGCCCCCCAGGCTCCGTAGCAATTTAGAGATGAGTTGTAGTTGGTGGAAAATAATCCGAGTCCAAACTTCCTAAACTTCAGCAGCGTTACTTGAATAAACTTGCATCCAGACAATATTTGTTTTTTCTTTTGGCTCCAGCAGTTCTAGAGGTCAGAATATGGCAACAAAAAGAAAAAAAATTATTTTGTCAATGTATTTTTTTTTTCCAGTATCAATACGCAAGAAAAACTATAGATGTGGTATCACTGTATTCGTACTGACCTGGAGAATGAGAGTAACTGGTCAGTTTTACTGTATAGGGAATGCCATAAAAACAAAACCTATAAACCTGTTGTGGAATTGTTTTTTGTTTTTTTCCAATTTCACCCCATTGGGAATTTATCCCCATAATATCGTATGCAGTATTAAATAGTAGAATTACAAAGCAACTTGTCCCATAGAAGACAAACCGTCATATGGCTACGTGAACGTAAAAATAAAAAAAAGTATGGCTCGAGAAAGGCAGGAAGTGGAAAACATAGATGCAAAAATGAAAAACCTCCGGGGGTGAAAGGATTAAACAGCAAGGATATTTCGACCTAAAATGAAAAATGAAATGGTGCCAAAAATTTATGCACACAATCATTACTAGACTACTTTTTGAGGATCCTTGTTCATAAGAATTCCAGGATCCTTGGGTCCTATTAGAATAGTGCATAGAATAGAATGGTTTGCTGTATATGTGTTTTGCTTTACCATTTCTGGAAAGTATTTTAAAGAATAAAACATCTCATCTTAAGTCCTTTGCAAGTCAATTTAAAGTAAAATTTTATGAACCCTAAACATTGCAGACCACTGGATCTTGGGACAATTTTCTTTATTTTATTTTTTTATAGAGAATCCATTTGGATCCTCATATGCTATACACAATACTGTGGAATTGTTTTCTACCCCATTTTTTTTTTTTTTAAATCTTCCGTTCCTAGAAAGATATTTAGGGAGAGAAATCCGTCCATTGCAAAACAAAGGGTGAAGACAAAAAGACCTAAAACTGTGATCTGCTCTATAACTATCGTCACTTCATATGATTTGGCAGCACTTACAAAGTCCATATGTTGCCTTAGCATTGCTATAATTAAGCCAAAGAGTCATGTCAGATTGGCCTTTTCCATCTGCTGTATGATCTGTTTAGGGACTAATTCTAGAGGAATGACAGCTGACCTTAAAATGATTCATTCTGTTAACAGGCGCGTTCTAAGGGAGCGGTTGCTTATGCAGATTTCTTAGAATCAAATAGGGATCTAAAATGTGACAGGTTTTCACGTAAAGCTCCAGGAAATGTGTTATTCCACATCCATTCATCTCTTGGTTGGCTTTATCTTCTGGATCTTTTTTGGAGCTTGTAGAGCTTGGATTTGTATCCATTGCTCTGAGTTACCTTTTTTCACATCTTTACGGTTTGATTCTGTTGGTGCTGTAAATGCTTTATATATGAGATGCAGGACATTTAGCCTGTATTTATGATACTAATTGATTTCATTTATTTTGCATCCCGGGTGAATTTCTGACTGTCATTCTAGCCATTATCCTAATGTTGTTGTTTCCAGTAACAGTTAGAAAAGTCATTTTAAAGGCAGGGGGTCTTTTCGCACAGATGCATCAGGTGTAAAGCTGACTTTCCTCCGAGACGTTCAAATTGGCTAAAGGAAACCCCACGGAATCTTGCAGGGCTTGTCCATCTGTTAGAATGTGTCTTACCTTGAGAAGGCCACTTCTCTATGCAGTTTCATGGGCGCTTATATGAATATAGCATGCTCATATATTGCTGATTATAACCTGAATTGCCTTTGCCTGAAATACCTAAAGTCAAAGTTTCTTAGTGATAAATTGCAGTTCTAAACTAATGAATAGCCCCTCTACTGACTGTGTCATCTAACTTCATTCATGTATGCTAGAATTAAAATTTCAGCTCTTGAGGTGTTCACATTTTCCTCAAAGATCGGGAGATGTTCCTCCAATATTTTCATTAGCTGGATATTAGTAAATCAGTAACCAATGGAACCAATGTTCTGCACCGACTCCAAATCAAACAACTATATGGAATTTGTACATGTAATGCTTTGATGGAGGGGGTTCTCTAGCCAAGGGTGCATTTTGCATTTTTTTGCAGCCTGAGGAGAATTAGAGTGTACCGGTATATAAGTAGCAGATTTACAAAAAGTTCTCATCTTCGCATGTGGACGAAGCTCTCATGCTCACAACACACAAAATATGCTGGTAGGTCAACTGGTTTATGTAATTCATCTAGTGTATGTTGCAGATAAGTTTCTGTGGAATTTTTTATGTGTTTTTAAGCCAAACTAAGGAGTGATTAATATATTTTGAGAGTAGAAATGAGCAAATTTGATTGTAAACAAATGAAATTTGCACAAACTGGCTGCTGCTATTTTACAGTTCAAAAGCTAGAGAAGGCATATGCCACCAAAAGAGGATCATTTTTTAAATCCAACTGCGCAGTGTGTTTTGTGTTTTGTTAATCAGTTGTTAATCAGGCTGTTCATTACAACCTGCCGGCTACTGCCCATTTACCCATAGTCATATATGTCGCCTCCACTTTGCCATTACTAAGGGCTAATTCATACAACCATGATCATGCCGGTTACACGGTCCATGTGTCATCTGCATCTCTTGGGCTGACCACAGCTCCCCTGACCCAAACTGACTGTCACTTGATACCTGATTGCGGATCTACTATACTGTACTCACGTGATGATATGAGGTAGGAAATGAGTCTGTTAGATGCAGCTGATACACAAACCATGTTTCCCCTGGCCAACCATGGTAGTGGGAATAAGCCCTCATGCTGTCTTGGCATTAAAGAGCTTGAAAGGGACTAGACACAGTCCTAGGAGACCTGAACATAGCAATTTAGGGATGAGTTGCAGTTGGTGGAGAATAATCCCAGTCCAAACTTTATAAAGTTCAACAGCTTTACTTGAATAAACTTGCATCCAGACAATATTTGGTCTTTCTCTTGGCTCCAGGAGGTTTTGGGGTAAACTGGCAGGCAAACTGTGATACCTTGCTTTCTCTTTCTCTGCAGTGCTCAACTCTTGCTTCGGTGTGGTAGCTAGACTTTCTGACAGTTCTGGTACCTTTGAGTGGGGTCCTTTGGCTGTTCACCCCCTCGTAATACTCTGTCTATAAACTGAAAGGAGTCATGGTGCTCTATGAGCTACATGCCCTGGAAGACTCCTTCTGAAGGTGGGTATTCCCCTCACTGTAACATGTCTCCTCTCTCTAACTCTCAACTATCGACTCACTATAGCTTCCTGCGACCTCTCTTTTGGTAGGAAGTAGGACTAGTGCACTTCTGCCCAAAAGGGGAAGAATGGAATGGCAAGTTCAATTCTATCTAAAAATCTCTCTCTGCTGAATAACCAGGCATATTGCATGAAATACAATAAATAACAGTTACATCGCATTGTTATTAAGGCACAATATAAAGTGACCTGGAACACAGAAGACATTATTTGTAAGCCATTAGAGACAGTAGCTAGGTGTAGGAATGGTAGTGCCCCTTCTGGGGTACTACACAAGGAACAAAAAGGTGGTCCCTAAAGGGAGATAGTGTGTGAGCACTCTCCCAAGGTATACTGCTCTGTGACAAGGAATATGTAGAACAAGTGAGGGGCAGTAACGTATTAAAACCTAAAGTTTATTTGGACTGTTTTAAGAAAAAGCCCCTACCAGACAAACCAGACAAACAACAAACAACAATATGGGACCCGCGTGGGTGAGTCGCCAACGGTCAAGTCCGCTAGTAATTATACAAAAAAGCGGAATTGATCGACAAATAAACACTAAATGCAGTCTTTTGGCAAGACGCCACAGACTAATGGAAATGCCATAAGGCAAATAAAAGGGTGGATCTTACCGGTGGTGCCAGTCAGGACCTTGTAGTCCAAAACCCTGGAGGTGGAGGGGCTTCTCGGATCCGAAAAACACGTCCTCTATTCACTTTTACCTGGTTCCAGGGGCTGCAGGGAGAAGCTGTCCCTGTTAATGCCCTACTTGGCCTGTAAATCCCTAGGTACCTCCTAACACGGGGTCCTTTCCCCGCAAGGGGTGGCCTCGTCCGGAACCTGACCCTAATAAATGAACCCTAAATGGCCCTATAGGGACAAAGAGATTGGCCCCATGGGTGATGGTCGCTAATAGGGTAAAAAATAAAACTAGTAGGTGGATATATTCGGAGTCCCTACGCGTTTCGTTTATCAGAGAATATATCAAAACTATAGAGAATACCTCCACTTCACAAAGACAGGATGGGGACCCCCTAACTCTTCAGGGGACAGGGGTCGTGGGTGGAGGGGAATGTCTCTACCCTTAACCCACTATGGTGATTATACGGCTAAGGGGAGCAATGGGAAAGGGGGAGCCATAAAGGTTGCGCAGACCTGACTAGACCAGTGTGGTCCAAATCAGCCCGGATACTATTGAGATCATGGAAAGCGTGTGGCCAGTACCATGGGAGGCGGTAGTGTGGTTTGACTAACCGCCTATTGTATCGGCGTCTGTCAGCTTGACAATAGGCGGTTAGTCAAACCACACTACCGCCTCCCATGGTACTGGCCACACGCTTTCCATGATCTCAATAGTATCCGGGCTGATTTGGACCACACTGGTCTAGTCAGGTCTGCGCAACCTTTATGGCTCCCCCTTTCCCGTTGCTCCCCTTAGCCGTATAATCACCACAGTGGGTTAAGGGTAGAGACATTCCCCTCCACCCACGACCCCTGTCCCCTGAAGAGTTAGGGGGTCCCCATCCTGTCTTTGTGAAGTGGAGGTATTCTCTATAGTTTTGATATATTCTCTGATAAACAAAACGCGTAGGGACTCCGAATATATCCACCTACTAGTTTTATTTTTTACCCTATTAGCGACCATCATCCATGGGGCCAATCTTTGTCCCTATAGGGCCATTTAGGGTTCATTTATTAGGGTCAGGTTCCGGACGAGGCCACCCCTTGCGGGGAAAGGACCCCGTGTTAGGAGGTACCTAGGGATTTACAGGCCAAGTAGGGCATTAACAGGGACAGCTTCTCCCTGCAGCCCCTGGCACCAGGTGAAAGTGAATAGAGGACGTGTTTTTCGGATCCGAGAAGCCCCTCCACCTCCAGGGTTTTGGACTACAAGGTCCTGACTGGCACCACCGGTAAGATCCACCCTTTTATTTGCCTTATGGCATTTCCATTAGTCTGTGGCGTCTTGCCAAAAGACTGCATTTAGTGTTTATTTGTCGATCAATTCCGCTTTTTTGTATAATTACTAGCGGACTTGACCGTTGGCGACTCACCCACGCGGGTCCCATATTGTTGTTTGTTGTTTGTCTGGTAGGTGCTTTTTCTTAAAACAGTCCAAATAAACTTTAGGTTTTAATACGTTACTGCCCCTCACTTGTTCTACGTACTACACAAGGACTTATATGAATGAATGCTTTGCATACAGTATTGCAGAAAATGTTGGAGCTATATACATAGCTCTGTAAATATATATATATATATATATATATATATATATACTAGCAGAAGGACCCGGCTTCACACGGGTATATTTAATCTATTTAATTTAATGTTTGTGTGTGTTGTTAAAGATATCGACAGTGTCCCCCATAACAGTGACCTCTACAGCACCCTGCCCCCTTAACAGTGAACTCCACAGCCCCTCACTCCTTAAAACTGAACCCCCACAGTGCCCCGCCTCCTTAAAATGAAATCTCCACAGAAGCCCATTCCCTTAACTTTGAGCTTCACAGCAGCCCACCCCTTTAACAGTGAGTTTCACAGCACCCCACTCCCTTGACATTGGCCTCCTCAGGGGCCCATCCCCTTAACAGTGACCTATACAGCATCCTGCCCCTTAAGACTGACCTCTATAGGGGACCTTCCACTTATCTGTGACCTCCACTGTTCCCTGCTCCCTTAACAGAGACCGACCCTTTAACAGTGACTGCCACAGTACACTATTCCTTTAACAGTGACCTCCACAGTACCACGCTCCCTTAACAGTGACCTCACAGTACCCTTCTGACTTAACAGTGAGCTCCACAGCAGATGCCGTACCCCTTAACAAAGACCTCCACAGCAACTGATCTTTAACAGTGACTGCCACAGTACACTATTCCCTTAACAGTGACCTCCACAGTACCTTAGCCCCCTTAACAGTGACCTCCACAGTGTCTGTCCCTTTAACAGTGACCTCCACAGCAGCTGCCCCTTTAATAGTGGCCCCTGCCCCATAACAGTGACCGCCACAATGCCCTGCCTCATTAAGTCTAGGGATACATGACAACATGTGTTGCGCGACATTTTGTCGTACTAGTGTCGTGCAACAATTTTTATAATGATAAGCTATGGTGTCACGACAGTCGCAAAAAATCCATCCAAGATGGATGCTTGCAGCTGTGTAGTTGTGCCCTAGGTGTTGTGCGACTTATTGTCGTTGTGTAGCCCTAGCCTAAAGCTGACCTACAGTTGTGAAGAAAAATGGCTTGGTTGTTATGGAAACCTGGAGTAAAACTGTGTGTATGTGGAGACTAAGGGCCTGCAAGCTTCTTTTGGCTTGATAAGGGACATGTGACCGTGTGCATGGCAGTTGGGATATGAAGAGACAGACTTGCAGGCTTGTATTGGCTAATGAAGGTCATTATTTGGAAATATCTCAGGAACGGTTTGACCCAGAGAGTTGAGACCCGGTTTAAAACTTTCCTGAACACCTGATGTTCTTGTGTGCCAAATTTGTTGAAGATTGGTCCAATCATTTGGTCGCGCATAAAGAACAGACAGAAAGACAGACGGACAGACAGAAACTCATTTTTATATATATGAGACTAGCAGAAGTCCCCGGATTCGCACAGGTATATTTCATCTAGTTCATTTTATGTTTCTGTGTGTCGTAAAAGATATCAACAGTTTCCCTTATAACAGTGACCTCTACAGTTCCCGCCCCTTTAACAATGACCTCCACAGTGGCCGCCCCTTTAACATTGACCGCCACAGTGGCCACACCTTTAACAGTGACCTCCGCAGTGCCTGCCTCTTTAACTGTGACCTCCACAGTGCCTGCCTCTTAACAGTGACCTCCACAGTGCCCACCCCTTTAACAGTGACCTTCACAGTACCTGCCCCTTTAACAGAGACTTCCACAGTGCCTGCCCCTTTAACAGTGACCTCCACAGTGCTCACCCCTTTAACATTGACCACCCCTGATTCTCTTGACAGTGACCACCTCTGGGGCCCGCCCCCTTAACGGAGACCTCCACAGTATCCGCCCCTTTTACAGTGACCTCCACAGTGCCCGCCCCTTTAACAATGACCTCTACAGTGCCTGCCCCTTTAACAGTGACCTCCACAGTGACTGCCCTGTTGTTAACAGTGGCCACCACAGTGAAAATTATAGAAAAAAGTCCCAAACCATATGACAAAAATTGCCGCAGCGGTTCCCAATTGTGAAGTGGGTAAAGATCACAGTTCAGACCATGCGTTTTAGTGTGACCATCACAGTGCCTGCCCCTTTAACAGTGACCTCCACAGCGCCGCCCGTTTAACAGTGACCTCAATAGTGCCCGCCCCTTTAACAGTGACCTCCACAGTGCCAGCCTTTTTAACAGTGACCTCCACAGTGCCCGCCCCCTTAACAGTGATCTCCACAGTGCCCGCCCCTTTAGTAGTGACCTCTACAGTGCCCACCCCTTTAACAGTGACCTCCACAGTGCCCGCCAATTTATGAGTGACCTCCACAGCACCCTGTGCCTTTAAAAGTGAGCTCCACAGCACCCACCTCTTTAACAGTGACCTCCACAGTGCCCTGCCCCTTTAAAGCTAGGGTTACACAATGACATGTGTCGTGCAACATTTTGTCTCAACAACTTTTATAATGATAGGCTATGGTGTTGCACTGCGACATGCGACATGTTGCAACTGCGACACGACCGTCGCACAAAATCTATAGTTGGGATTTAAAGAGAAAGGCTTACAGGCTTTTATTGGCTAATGCAGGTCATTTTGGGGAAATATCTCAGGAACGGTTTGTCTTAGAGAGCTGAGACCAAGTCTAAGACTTTCCCAGACACCTGATGTACCTGGGTGCCAAATTTGGTGAAGATAGGTCCAGTGGTTTGGTCACGAACAGACAGATAAAGAACAGACAGACAGACGTCCAGACAGACAGAAACTCATTTTTATATATATAAGAGATATATTCAGTGATATAATGTGGGCTGTGCGGCGTAGACAAATGTAAGGGGTTGTTCATAGATTAAGCTGTTCTATGGGACGATGGAAATGGCAGAAGTGATTGTTTGCTATGAGCAGCTTTTTCCCCTCCATTTGCCACTGAGGTTTTATTTCACCTCATACACAATTATAATATTGTTAGGCTGCCCTTGTGAAATACGATTATCACTTTTCTGCTGCAGAGCCTCTTTGGCAAATGATTAGTTAAAACCCCATTCTGCTGCAGGAAACAATAAAAATGACCTATCTAAATGCATTGAATTATAAACTGTCGCTGAATAGGCCAGATGGAAATATAGCTTGTAAGTATAACTCAATTGTTAAAGCGCAGGAGAAATTGAACTATAAATAAAATACCAAAAATGATCACAGTTTTGGCAGCTTATACATCTTTGTAGGCAATAAGGCTTAAGTATGTCAGGGAATGTCACTGTAGCTGTGAATAGCAAATCGAAATGTCAACTAGCATAACAGAATAAATTGCTGATTAAGGCGGCAGCCTAAACAAGATCTAAAAAGTACAGGACCTGTAGGAAATAAGCTGCTGCGGAAACCGTAGCCTTGAAATACACCTTCTGGGAGAAGGGCGACGAGGTTGACTTTGTCCTAGATCCTCATCATAGAGGTTGAGGTCCTTAAAAGAGTTAATTCACCCTTTGTTCAGATTCACACTACTTTGCCTGATATACAGCACCTCTGCTTCTGATTTTACTGAACCATCTGATTGAGGCTTTACCGTCAATCTCTGGCTTCTTGCTGTCCTCATGGGTCTCTTTTCTACTTTACAAGCACCACAGGATCCTGTAGCCCTAGAATGTGTGTGGTGTTCATGAACTTATGGCTTACATAATTTCCAGCCTGCACATGGATGAGATTATGACCAGGAAAAAGGCTTTTAGGACATTTAGCTATACATTCTTTATGATCCTGAAACAAGTAATTTGTGAAATAACTTACTAAATTGGTCTAGCCTATCTATCTAATTTATTCATCTGGGAGAACAAAATTTATCATTCAGCTTTCAAGAAGCATATAAAAGTAAGAAATTACTGAGCATCATTTTTTGGATGACACAGTGGCTTAACTATTTATACTATTAATATTGATTTATGTTAATATATTATAGCGATTTCCGGAATAAATAAATCAGGCTGGTTTTATGTAATCGCATGGATGGAACATCCATGTCATGGGTTGTGGTCTCTTCTCATGATGTTTCATGGATGTCAGACCATCTTATTTACTTTATAAACAGAGAAGATTGAAAAAGGAAAACACTGCCTCCCGGCATTCTCACAGTTAGGGACGGACTAGCAACTTAAAGTGGTCAAGAAAAAAATATAAAAGTGGCCAATCCAAAATGACAAAAGGTGGCAACAACACAAGTAGACGGGCTGAGCCATACCATCTGCAGTGCAGTCCACAAATCTCTTCCAGCCTGGGGAATGAGATACTTGTCTTCCTGTGCCATTCGTGCACTGCCTCATAGGCTTTGTCTAGGGGCCCATAAGTGGTGAACAATGGGTCTGGAAGTCATGCATAATGGTGATACAGTTGAATTCAGTAGGGCATCTGTGGTATCCAGCTGGGTACATAAGTACTGTACCTGCTGCACCCATCATTAATTAATGTTGAGAGCGTCAGATTGTTAAATACGCAGTGCCCTGTGGAGGGCTCAATTGACCCCCTGGGCATTGGCCAACCTGGAAATTTCTCTGTAGGGTTAATTACCAGTCTACCCCTGCCCCAGTCTTGTTTGACAGCTCCACCAATCTGCAGTGCCACTGTGTTCAGCAACAACATTTTGCACAATCTGTTCTGGGTCGGGGTATACATGGTGAATTATTTAATAAAATGTATCTGTATAGTGCCACTTATTTTCCTATTTCTTTGACCGGCTGATTAAGAAGGCCGCACATGTTCAGTTTCATCTTTCAACTGCCTCCTGAGCTGTGATAGGGAGAGAGCTGCAGCGGAATGGACACACCCCTGAGCTGTGATTGGGAGAGCTAAGACACGCCTCCTGAGCTGCAGCAGAAAAAACACTCCCCTTGAGCTGTCAGCTTGATATAAATCTAGCAGAGCAATGCATGTGGAGATATAGGTGATCCATGTGAGGTACAGGGCTGGTTCTAGCTTTGTTAGAAAGAGATTGTCATGTTCTATATGATGTCTGATTTAATTTTTTACATTATTCATGGGATAATCCCTTTAACATCTCAACTTCAGTACAGTATGCAAGATTTCATTGCTGAAAACAGCGATGTTGTAGATTGGAGGAGCTCTCAATTAAGGTCGTGGAACATTGTTTACTCAGGAGAGTATATTGAATGAAAGATCTTTTTCTCTGCAATAAGGAGATGATCAGTAGCCACAACATATACATTTCCCTATTCAGTGATATTACTGGTTTAGCGGCCATAAAGTACCTGACAGATTCCATTTAAAAGTAGTGCCTGGTACTTTCAATTATTGGCCTATACTTATAGGGATTGAGCCATCATTAAATGTTATTTTATTATAATCCAGCATAAAAATCTAGTTACTTTTGTAATTTACTTTCTTACAAAAATGCCACCCCTGGTGTTTAATGTATATAGATGTGCACGTCCACCTACTGAGATGGTCGCACATGCTAAATACATCCTTCAACTGCCACCATCCTTATGTACTGTTAGAATCTGTACAGGGAGAGAGCCTCAGCAGAAAGCAAAGACCCCTGAGCTACAGCAGAAAGGACATGTCCCTGAGCTGTTGGCCTGAATTGAATCTAACACAGAAATTGAAACAATAAATGGGAGAGAACTCTTGATCCGTGTGAGGTATAGGGCTGACTCTAGCTTTGTTAGAAAGAGATTGTCATGTATTATATCATGTCCAATTTCCATTTTTTACATCAATCGTGGCATAACCCCTTTAACCTGTTCCAGAGACATGATGTTCCGGTACTTAAGGACACATGACGTACCGGTACGTCATGTGTAGTTCCGATCTCCGCCACCCGGTGGGCGGTGATCGGAGCAAGGTGCCTGCTCAAATCATTGAGCAGGCACCCGGGGACAATACGCGGGGGGGGGGGGTCCTGTGACACCCCGTCTCGGCGATCGGCGCAAACCTCAGGTCAATTCAGACCTGCGGTTTGCGGCTTGTACATGTTGCGCGGGCGGCATTGGCACTGCCTTCCAGTGACGAGCCTGTGAGATCCAGCCCCCTGGATCTTACATGCCGGAAGCTGTATGAGTAATACACACTGTATTACTGTCACGACCATGGTCATGGTCGTGACTCTTTGAGCCGCATGCAGTTGCCAGTGGTTATGTTTGTTGTCAACCTCAGGTGAGGCTGTTAGTATCTTGCCTCATGTGTGGTTGCCGCTGGCAACATGACAGTATTGGCAGTATAGCAGCCTGTGCTTTTGCTAGGCAGCTTGCTGTCAAGTGCATGCAGTTGCACCTGGCAACCTGTCTAGGTATGTGTGCACTTTCCCTGTTTTGTGTGCACGGGGTTTATGTGTGTGTGCACTTCCCCTTTAAGTGGCTTCACTACCCTGTCTGGCGTTGGAAGGGTTAATTCCCTTTCCACTGTGTGTCTGTGTGGGTTTGGCTACTTGGGCTATTTAGCCTCTGCTGAGATCTGAAGCTGAGGGGTACTCCAGCCTTGTTGTAAGCTGGAGTCATCCTCCTGGTCTCTTATACCATCTGCCAGTGAGGGCCACCCTTGTGGTCACAAAGTTATGCGTGATGTTTATTTTATGTTCTTGTGATGTCTTATCTTACTGCAGCTATGGATCCGGGTTCCTGTGTGTTTATGTGTGTGTGCTGTGTCCTTTTATGTTTGGTATGGACATTCAGCATGTGAGCACGGGATCCAGTCAGTGTGTCTGTGGCAGGTAGGTGTGGAAGTGGTTTCACTCACCTGCCATATCCATAGGCTGTTTATGTTTCCCCTTCCTTGCAGTTTGGCCAGTTTAGACTCCTGTTCCTCTGTGTCTAGGAGGAACAGGTTGTCTTACCCAGCTCCTGGCTCAGGGATCTGCTGAGGGCTAGTAGGGACCTGAGGTTCCTGAGTATGAGCCCTCCTACCATCTGGGTCAGCTCATACAGTTAGGAGTCAGGGTCAGAGTTAGGGACGCTGTAGGAGGTGACCTGCTCCCTAATTTTGTTGTCCTGGCCAAGCAGCTTCCACATACGTTTAACATCGCATGGCTGAGGGTTTCGCCCATCCTCAGCCGTGACAATTACTCATACAGCCAATGCATTCCAATAAAGAAGTATTGGAATGCATTGTAAAAGTTGAAGTCCCAAAGTGGGACAAAAAATAAAGTGAAAAATAAAGTTTTCCTCCCAAAAAATTAAACGTTTCAAGTAAAAATAAATTTTCCCCAAATAAAGTAAAAAAAATTGGTAAAAAAAGTTGACATATTAGGTATCGCCGTGTCCGTATAGAACGGCTCTATAAACATATCACATGACCTAACCCCAATTTTTTTGTCACCTTACATCACAAAAAATACAACAGCAAGCGATCAAAAATGCGTATGTCCACCAAAATAGTACCAATCTAACCGTCACCTCATCCTGCAAAAGATGAGCCCCTACCTTGTAAAAATTGTGTAAATTAAAAAAAGTATACATATTAGGTATTGCCGCGTCCCTAATAACCTGCTCTATAAAAAAAATCACATGACCTAACCCCTCAGGTGAACACCGTAAAAAAAAATAAAAAAAAAATGTGTAAAAAAAGCAATTTTTTTGTTACCTTACATCACAAAAAGTGTATTAGCAAGCGATCAAAAAGTCATATGCACCCCAAAATAGTGCCAATCAAACCGTTATCTCATCCCACAAAAAATGAGATCATTGTGTAAAACTTACATAAATAAAAAAAATTGTATACATATTCTGGTATCGCCACGTCCGTGACAACCTTGTCTATAAAAATACCACATGATCTAACCTGTCAGATGAATGTTGTAAATAACAAAAAATAAAAACGGTGCCAAAACAGCTATTTCTTGTTACCTTGCCTCACAAAAAGTGTACTATAGAGCAACCAAAAATCATATGTACCCTAAACTAGTACCAACAGAACTGCCACCCTATCCCGTAGTTTCCCAAATGGGGTCACTTTTTTGGAGTTTCTACTCTAAGGGTGCATCAGGGGGGCTTCAAATGGGACAAAAAAACAGTCCAGCAAAATCTGCCTTCCAAAAACCATATGGCATTCCTTTCCTTCTGCGCCCTGCCCTGTGCCTGTACAGCAGTTTACGACCACATATGGGGTGTTTCTGTAAACTACAGAATCAGGGCCATAAATATTGAGTTTTGTTTGGCTGTTAACCCTTGCTTTGTAACTGGAAAAAAATCATTAAAATGCAAAAAAAGAGAAATTTTGAAATGCAGTGTGCTGTCCGCATCCGCATTTCAGGGGCATGGCTTAGCGGGACCTGGGGGCGGGGTTTTAAGTCTTTTGAGGGTGGACACATTTTGGCAGGGGGCATGTCTGGGCTCCTTTCTGCAAGAGTGACGCCCCTCTGGGCACCTTACTGGCTCATTTGCATATCTGGATTTTCAGAGGATAAAAACATCTATTGTTGGAACAAAGGCACATCTTGAAATAAGGTACTAAGTGCTATTAGGCCATGACTTTACTTCTATAGCAATTATCCTTGTGATAGATTTCCTTTAAAACTCATCTCAGCAGTGAAAATAAATGGCAGGGTTGTTATGGAAACCTGAAGTAAAACTGTATATTGAGGCTGAAGGACCTGAGAGCTTCTATTGGCTGATAAGGGTCATGTGACCAAGCTTCTATTAGCTAATGCATTTTTGGGGGAATATCTCAGGAACGGTACGTCCTAGAGAGCTGAGACCTGCTCTAAAACCTTCCCGGACACCTGATGTACCTGTGTGCCAAATTTCGTGATTGTAAATGCGACGGTGCAGAATCCTTTAGCGGACATACACACACGCACTCAGGTTTATATATTAGATTACAGGGAGGCAGTTTAATGACCCCCTTTATTCACAATGCTATTAACCTACAGTAGCTGTGATGTATGAATGGAGCCGACACCAGACCATTATTGTTGCTGGCTACTCACGCTGCTGCTCTGAAGCAAAACATAAACTAGGGTAATAACTTATGTTTCGGGCATGTTCCAAATATGTCACTTGCGTTTGGCATAGCCACGTAATTAACAACTTGCTTAACATTTCTAATAGCGGAACAGATCTAAAACTTAATAAACCATATTTCCTGTTTACAGTGTATCACGTTTGAGAATAACTTATCATTCCTGCTAAACTTTGGTGGAATAGTTTAAAAAATATAAATAATAAAAAATAAATAAAACGTCAAACGGTTTGTGCGATGGGAGGCTTTGGCTCATTGCCTGACATAGAAAAGATAATTTAAAGGTGTTATCCAACGAAAAGCAATATGCAATTAATATAATATTTTAAATGAAGTATTTTGCAATATACTTGCCATAAAAGTATTGTTTAGTTTTTATTGACATTACATTTTCCTGTTCCCTAGCGCCCCCTGCAGTTTTTCCTTCTGGTCCACCACCTTCTACACTAGCATGCTGGACTGACATGCTCAGTAGCTTTCCTTCTCACTTCTGCAATGAGCCACACCCTCCAGGGCCGATTGTCTACCAGGTTTTCAGGAATGCTGAGTGGTGGTGCGGCCTTATTAGTTATTAGTGTGTCATGGTGCTCCTACCCGGATACTCGCAATAAAAGGGAGAGTGGTAGCTAATGGAGAATAAGTTGAGTCCAAACTTTATAAAGTACAGCGGCTTTACTTGAATAAACTTGTATCTAGACAATAATTGGATCTTTATCTGGATCCAGCTCCAGCATGCTATGGGGTAAACTGGCATGCAAACCTGAACACTGTGCTTTATTTCTCTGCTGTGCTAAACTCTGGCTTTGGTCTAGTATCTGGACTTTCCGACAGTTCTGGTAGCTTTGAGTGGGGTGCCTTTGGCCATCGACCCCCTCGTAGAACCTAGTCTATAAACTGCAAGGAGTCTTGATGCTCTATGAGCTGCTTCCCTTGGAAGAAACCTGCTGACGAAGGGGGGAGTGCCATGTCTTATCTATTTCCAACTCCACTATTAGAGACATTAGCAGGTTGGAGGAATGTTTGTGCCCTCTCTGGGGTACTACACTTCCCCTCCCTCAGTGCTAGTGTACTGATCTTATAGAGAAGCAGGTGAAGTGTCACAGGCGCCTTTCATTTATTCATCTCGTCTTCTAAATTCATAGAAATAGCTATATCTTTCTAGACAGTGGCATAGGAAATTGTGGGGAACTACATACAATATGTTTCTCTGGTGGTATATATGAAGAACTATTTTCTATGCAGCGGAGGAAGGGTATTAACGAAAGCTAATTGCAGTGCATCCTGGCTCATGTAGATGTTTTTATGAGCTGCACATAAAGGCAAGCAAGTCCTCCAGATATGGCCGTAAAAATAGGCCCCTTGCCCACAAGCATATTTTTTATATCCATATTGGTTGTGGGTAGCACACTGACCCATTAATTTCTATAGGAGTTTTCACTCATCTGTATTTTTAGTGGATCCCTGTGGCCATACCCCAAATTATAGAACATGTCCTATGCCCTCTGGTCTGTATTGAAGATAAGAATAGTCCTTTATGTGCATGTCTGTCCATATTTCGGGTCCGCAAACATCGGATCTGCCAAATACAGGTATTAGCCATGTTAATACTGTATTTTTCTCACTCCCATTAATAGAAAGGGCTTCTTGTCTACTACGGACCAGTATGTTCAATAATTTCCAAAAATACGGATATGTTAATGTAACCATAGAAATTAATCGGTCATTGTGCTATCTGCATAGCACAGGAATAAAAAAATGCAGGCCTTCTATTTATGGGAGTAAGAAAAATGCCGGATGCACCTGGAAGATATCTGTATTTTGCAGGATCGATGTTTGCTGACCACAATAAGGACATGGTAGTGTGCATTCATGGGATAACCACATTAACATGTTTGAAGGATGTACATATAGACTGAAAGGTAAATTATTGATTAAATCCCACTATTTATGCTGCTTCCTCCCTATTACCAAATGGTTTAAGATTTCTGAGATTGCTGAAATATTTAATAAATAATTCAGGGATGTGAATGCTTTATTGATATCTATTGAGCTTTTTGCCACCAGATAACCCATATTGATTTTATTAATCTGTTTCATCTGTGAATATTTTTTTTCCCTTGTGTATAACATGTCTTTTGATGAAATTATTATGGCATGCTTTGTATAATATGTAGGTTGGCAGTTGCGTATTCGGGTTGCAGCAGTGTTATCTGTAGTAACGAGGCTTGCATTACTGTATCCTTGAATAAGAATGTATATTTGTACCGTGTTAGCCAGTGAATAAAAGATGAAAAAAGATTGAGATTTCTCAATTGACACCTTTTAATGACTAAAAGAAGAGATGACAAAATTGCAAGCTTTCGAGGCTACTTGGGCCTCTTCGTCAGGCGTCCCCTAAGGCAATATCTGACCATTCACATATTTATACACACATAGGAATAATGAGGTAGATGAGACGAGTGATGTGGAGGAGGAAACAAACTTGTAACAGTAAATTGTTAGATCAATTATACACAATGATTATAGATAAGAAGTGTGGAAGTGTTATTTTTGGATATCTAATTGATATCCAGTCCATGAATGTGATCAACCCAAGAGGTCCACAAGACCTGCGATTAATCCAAGAGTAGTGATGGAGGAACATCGTCTGGGACAGTTCGCGAATGCGCATTCGCGAACCGCACGTTCGCATAGCGCCCATTGACTTTAATAGCAGACGAACCTGAAAAACCTTTGCAGCCCCCAAATATAAAACTATGTGCACATATAGTCCCACAACATTGACAGTGACATACCAGAGGGGAATCATTGGCAAAAATTCCAACAAAAAATATGTATTTTAATCGGGGGCTATTTTTATGAGTCTTAAAGGGAAACTCTCAAAAATGTGCCTCGCTGGATCCTAGAACATCTTTATTTCCTATCAGTTTTATGTATACAAATGTGCAGCACTCAACGTTTTTGTATCCTGCAGAGTCCATAAAAAAAATGCATACGTTAACGTAAATGTTTTTTCTACCATGGAACTGTATGGTGAACGGACGCCACTGTAGGGCATCAGTCTGAGGCATCTGTTAATGCATACATTTTTGGTATGCATTAAATGGATGGCAAAAATAGGATGCGAACCCAGCCCTAGTGTCAGAATAAGCACCAGTACACAGCGGAGCACCATGGCGGAGAGGGGAGGCCGCCATGTACTGACAGAGTGCTACCTGGTCCTGGTGGTCAGGGATCATCATCGTCACCTTCACCACCACTGACATTAGATATCTCGGAGTAGGCAGTAACAGCAGGGACCACCCTCCTTGGGCTGATCTAGGTACTGTCGTCAGACCGCTGGGTGTCGGCCGTTGCTACCTCCTCTTCCTCATCCGATGCCAATAATGGCTGCACGCATCGGTAAGGTCTGGGAATAGATGGGAAAATAATTCCTCTGACACGAGTGGACTGGCTATGGTGGTGGTGGTGTCTTTGGGGGTGAACACAGCAGAAAGTGAGGAGGGTGCAGATACAGAGAATGAGGAGGGTGAAGAAGCAGAAGGCTGAGTGAGCCACTTAACCAACTCTGGTGCGTCCTTTGACATAATCGCAAGCACCTTCTCCAACTTCCCACTTAGGCTCCGACCTGGTGCACCTGCCTCTTCCTCTGCGTGTCATTTTCAAAATTACCCTGTGCCAAAGTCACTAGAGAAGAGCGGTATTTGTGGAAGCAGGTATATCGCAGGCCTTAATCAGTATTTGGAGGTAGGTGCAAGGAGGTATAAAACCCCTTAATTAGTATTTTGTAGTAGCAGGTATATCGCACACTTCAAACAGTATTTTGTGGAAAACGGTATATAGAACCCTTTAATCAATATTTGGTGGAAGCAGGTATATTGCACCCCTCAATCAGTATTTAGTGGAAGCAGGTATATTAGATCCCTCAATCAGTATTTTGTATAAGCTGATATATGGCAGGCCTCAATCAGTTGTTAGTTGAAGCAGGTATATCACCCTCAAGCAGTAATTTTGTGGATGCAGGTATATGGAAAACCTCTATCACTATTTTGTGGAAGCTAATATATGGAAGGCCTCAATTAGTTTTATCAGGTATATCACCCTCAAGCAGTAATTTTGTGGACACAGGTATATGGAAAACTTCTATCACTATTTTGTGGAAGCTGATAGATCGCAGCCCTCAATCAGTATTTTCTGGAAGCATACAAATGCACTATAATCTACTTTCTATGTTAGAAAGTATATTATAAATATGTCACACCCCTCTGTGTATTACACCTATTGATAGCACAATGTTACCAGTCCTTAAAAGGACTTTTGTGGCCCTATTAGCTAGCATTTGGTGTCCCTAAGTTCCTAACAGCCTGTCCCTGCTCCAAAATGCAACCTATCCCTGCACTGGCAAAACACATAATGTAAAATGGCTGCCAGATCGGGTTCTGTTATAGGGTTGGGGGTGTGTCCATGTGCCGAAACGTCTCAATTGGCTGTCCTGTCCCACCTGATGGAGGTGTTATGGGTCAAAGTTTGGCGCAATGCCAAAGAATATGGCACGCGCAAACATTGCCATATGTTCGCATGTTCGGTGGAAAGTTCGCCACAAACCGACTGCCGGGTGAACCGCAAATCCATCACTACCCAAGAGGGCCACATCCAATCCTGTACTACAAAAAGATGACTGTTTGAAATCCATATTTCTGGATCCCCCACTCCTGTGCTACAGACAGCCCCCTAGTCTAAAAACATAATTGTCGGAAGCTCACTGTCCTCTCCAACAACAACAGGAACATTCCCCTGCAAACAGACCTAATGTAAGACCTGTCCATACATAATGATGACGAGAGATGAGCAAAGTTTTGAAAAACTAGATTCGCCAGATTCGTGGAAGTTTAAAAAAAATTTGGTCATCCCCACGTGATTAGGCCCATTTAACCTCTAGGATCTAGGAGCAACAAAGTTGTTGCCGTTACACCTAGAGCAGGGGCGTAACAACCATAGCGGCAGACCAGGCGACAGCTATGGGGCCCAGGGCAAGAGGGGGCCCAGTCGTAGTTGGGATTAGATAGTCTTCTACTGGAGGTGAAAACTTGGTCAGGACTCTACCCTCTAAAGGAACAACTTTTAGCAAATGAGGCAGTGGAAAAATGGCCCATGGGTCACTGAAAGAGGTTTTGTAATGACCGGCGTCACGCAAAGGGAGGGAAAAGGGAAGGCCCTGCCCAACTGAGAGGGAAAAGTGGTGACCCCTGACTCACCTTGCGGCTGGCACCTGACTGCCCTGACGTCCCTAGATGGGTTCCTCACCCGTACGCCGATCACATGCCTAAACCCTGGCTTTCCCTAAGATGAGCCCCAGGGATCACTAGTCCGCAACCACTGACACTAAGAGGAAAACACCAAGGAGAGGACAGACAATACAGACAAACATATAATCCCAGGTGGGCGACATCAGCAGACCACAAAGGCCCAACAGGGATCCGGAGGAAAACGTTCTGGAACAACAACCAGGGAACGCAGCAACACAGCTCCAGTGGGTCGTATAGAAGTCCAGGCAGGAAGCTCTATATCTGGCAACCAGAGAAGTGGGAGAGGGGAATATAAGGAGGTTGGGAGTGCTGGACAAGGAACAGTTGAGGAGAAGGAGCTATGGATCCCTGAGTGAGCCAAAAAAGGTTGCAAAGCAAACCCAGAAAGCTACCATAAAGAAACAGCCCTATATTTCTACATAGAGTGTGCAGCCAACCGCTGCGACTTCCTGACCCCGGGTATAACTGAGTCAGGCGTGGTTCTTGACACCCTCGTGACAGGTTTATGCGGAAACCCTTTTGTCTTGTGTGGGGGGCCTGGTTTAATCCTTGCTATGGGGTGCTTACTTCTCTATGTATGCCGCTGACCTAGAGACTCCACTTTCTCTGCATCTGCTGCTCCCTCTGCACTTTGATTGACAGGGTCAGATGTGATAATGTTTTTACTGCCTGGCCCTGTCAATTAAAGTGCAGTTGCAGAGAGAGCAGAGCTTCTAGGTGTAACAACAACACCCCCGTTGCTCCTAGAGGCTCATTTGCATACATTAAAACATAATTTTTATTCAACATGTGGACACCTATGAACATGGGACCAACACAGATGTCTTCAGCTGCCAAGCGCACATGTAACAGGTTAGCCAATTTCATAGGTACAAATCTGCTGACAGATGCCCTTTTAAAGGGGTTGTGCTACAAAAAATAATCTACATTTTTCAAACCAGCATCTGGACCTGAATACTTTTGTAATTGTATGTAAATATAAACTTAGTATAGCCAGTGAGCTATTCAATGTATCTGTATAGCGCCACCTGCTGTTTGTTCTTTTCTTTATTTTTTGTCCACCTTTCTGAGGTGGTCGCACAAGCTCGGTTTAAATCTTCAAATTCTTCTGTTAAGAAGCTGTGGCAGTTACAGGGAAAGAGCTACAGCAGAAAGTACATAGCCCCTGAGCTGTCAGCTTGATATAAATCTATCGTCAAGGTCTGATTTAATAATAAATCAGAATAGGGACCTGCACAGATTTAGACACATTTAGGGGTCAGAGATGGTTGATGCATATATGCATCAACCATCTCTGACCCCTAAATGTATCTAAATCTGCGCAGGTCCCTATTCTGATTTATTATTAAATCAGACCTTGACGATTCTTTAACCCAACGGTCACAGCAGCAGACCGTGGCAGGGATCCTAGCTGCGATTCTCTGACGGATGCTAAGTGCTGAGTGTGTTTGGGAGCGCGGGTGGGCTTGTATACATTCTTGATATAAATCTAGCAGAGCAATGAATGGGGAGATCTCTGAGCCCATGTGAGGTACAGGACTAGTTCTAACTTTGTTAGAAAGAGATTTTAATCTGTCTGATTTTAATTTTTTACATCAATCACAGCACAAACCCTTTAAGATTCTTTTACATGTGCACATTTTTTGCCTGACTACCAGTCGACCATACAGCATACTGATTGGTGCTCATGGAGCAATCATCACATTGTAGGTGCTCCAATGATCTGTGATCGTTTGGTCACACACAGTTTCTTTATTATTGGCCGCACACTCTTATTTACACAGATTGATGTGCTGCCAACCACCAATGGTAGGTTAGAGGGTAGAGCTCAAAGATCTTCAGCCCATGTATAAGGTTTCTTTAGAGTCACACTCTAAATACCCCTTCCATAGACAGTGGTACATGGTCCAATGTTATATGTTCTCTTGGCTCTCATCACGGGCCTCCCGTTTCCCATCTGTCAACTTCCACATGGATGGGGTCATGTGCACTCCTGCAACTGATGACTGGCCTCAGTTGTGGTGTGTCCTCAAGCGGCATTTAACTGCTGAGTCACATGCCGCTTTGGCCATGTCACTGCTGAGGCTAGTTATTGGGTGCAACCAGTGAAGAAAGCCAGAACAAAGTGGTGGGGATCAGGTAAATATGTTTCCAGATGTACCACTGACTGGGAGGAGGAGGTAAATGTGTGTGTGTGTATATATAAATATGTATGTACAGTCGTGGCCAAAGGTTTTCAGAATTACATAAATATTGTAAATTGGAAAAGTTGCTGCTTAAGTTTTAATAATAGCAATTTGCATATACTCCAGAACGTTATGAAGAGTGATCAGATGAATTGCATAGTCCTTCTTTGCCATGAAAATTAACGTAATCCCCCAAAAAACTTTCCACTGCATTTCATTGCTGTCATTAAAGGACCTGCTGAGATCATTTCAGTAATCATGCTTTTAACTCAGGTGAGAATGTTGACGAGCACAAGGCTGGAGATCATTATGATAATTATCATTATTAGGCTGATTGGGTCAAAATGGCAGACTTGACCTGTTAAAAGGAGGGTGATGCTTGAAATCATTGTTCTTCCATTGTTAACCATGGTGACCTGCAAAGAAACGCGTGCAGCCATCATTGCGTTGCATAAAAATGGCTTCACAGGCAAGGATATTGTGGCTACTAAGATTGCACCTCAATCAACAATTTATAGGATCATCAAGAACTTCAAGGAAAGAGGTTCAATTCTTGTTAAGAAGGCTTCAGGGCGTCCAAGAAAGTCCAGCAAGCGCCAGGATCGTATCCTAAAGAGGATTCAGCTGCGGGATCAGAGTGCCACCAGTGCAGAGCTTGCTCAGGAATGGCAGCAGGCAGGTGTGAGCGCATCTGCACACACAGTGAGGCAAAGACTTTTGGAATATGGCCTGGTGTCAAGAAGGGCAGCAAAGAAGCCACTTCTCTCCAAAAAAACCCATCAGGGACAGATTGATCTTCTGGTGAATGGACTGCTGAGGACTGGGGCAAAGTCATATTCTCCGATGAGGCCTCTTTCCGATTGTTTGGGAATCAGGAAAAAGGCTTGTCCGGAGAAGAAAATTTGAGCGCTACCATCAGTCCTGTGGCATGCCAACAGTAAAGCATCCTGAGACCATTCATGTGTGGGGTTGCTTCTCATCCAAGGGAGTGGGCTCACTCACAATTTTGCCCAAAAACACAGCCATGAATAAAGAATGGTACCAAAACACCCTCCAACAGCAACTTCTTCTAACAATCCAACAACAGTTTGGTGAAGAACAATGCATTTTCCAACACGATGGAGCACCGTGCCATAAGGCAAAAGTGATAACTAAGTGGCTCGGGGACCAAAACGTTGACATTTTGGGTCCATGGCTGGAAACTCCCCAGATCTTAATCCCATTGAGAACTTGTGGTCAATCCTCAAGAGGCGGGTGGACAAACAAAAACCCACTAATTCTGACAAACTCCAAGAAGTGATTATGAAAGAATGGGTTGCTATCAGTCAGGAATTGGCCCAGAAGTTGAATGAGAGCATGCCCAATTGAATTGCAGAGGTCCTTAAAAAGAAGGGCCAACACTGCAAATACTGACTCTTTGCATAAATGTCATGTAATTGTCGATAAAAGCCTTTGAAACGTATGAAGTGCGTGTAATTATATTTCACTACATCACAGAAACGACTGAAACAAAGATCTAAAAGCAGTTTAGCAGCAAACTTTGTGAAAACTAATATTTGTGTCATTCTCAAAACTTTTGGCCACGAGTGTATGTGTGTATATATATTTATATATATATATATATATATATATATATATATTTATATATAACCTGGACCACCCCTTTAAAGTTATAGTAACATAGTACATAAGGCCGAAAAAATATATTTGTCCATCCAGTTCGGCCTGTTATCCTGCAGGTTGATCCAGAGGAAGGCAAAAAAAAACCCTGTGAGGTAGAAGCCAATTTTCCTCACTTTAGGGGAATAAAAAATTCCTTCCCGACTCCAATCAGGAAATCAGAATAACTCCCTGGATCAACGACCCCTCTCTAGTAGCTATAGCCTGTAATATTATTACGCTCCAGAAATACATCCAGGCCCCTCTTGAATTATTTTATTGTACTCACCATCACCACCTCCTCAGGCAGAGAGTTCCATAGTCTCATTGCTCTTACAGTAAAGAATCCTCTTCTATGTTTGTGTACAAACCTTCTTTCCTCCAGACGCAGAGGATGTCCCCTCATCACAGTCACAGTCCTGGGGATAAATAGCTGATGGGATAGATCTCTGTACTGACCTCTGATATATTTATACATATTAATTAGATCTCCCCTCAGTCGTCTTTTTTCGAAAGTGAATAACCCTAATTTTGATAATCTTTCAGGGTACTGTAGTTGCCCCATTCCAGTTATTACTTTAGTTGCCCTCCTCTGGACCCTCTCCAGCTCTGCTATGTCTGCTTTGTTCACTGGAGCCCAGAACTGTACACAGTACTCCATGTGTGGTCTGACTAGCGATTTGTAAAGTGGTAGGACTATGTTCTCATCACGGGCATCTCTGCCCCTTTTGATGCAACCCATTATCTTATTGGCCTCGGCAGCAGCTGCCTGACACTGTTTTTTTGCAGCTTAGTTTGCTGTTTATTAAAATTCCTAGGTCCTTTTCCATGTCAGTGTTACCCAGTGTTTTACCATTTAGTATGTACGGGTGACTTGCATTATATCTTCCCATGTGCATAACTTTACATTTGTCAGTGTTAAACCTCATCTGCCACTTATCTGCCCAAGCCTCCAATCTACCCAGATCGCTCTGTAGCAGTATACTGTCCTCTTCAGTGTAAATTACTTTACACAGTTTAGTGTCATCAGCGAAAATTGATATTTTACTATGCAAGCCTTCTACAAGATCATTAATAAATATATTGAAGATAATAGGGCCCAATACTGACCCCTGAGGTACCCCACTAGTGACAGTGACCCAATCTGAGTGTGTACCGTTAATAACCACCCTCTGTTTTCTATCACTCAGTCAGTTACTTACCCACTTACAGACGTTTTCTCCCAGTCCGAGCATTCTCATTTTATATACTAACCTTTTATGTGGTACAGTGTCAAATGCTTTGGAGAAGTCCAGATATACGACATCCATTGATTCGCCGCTGTTAAGTCTAGAACTTACCTCCTCATAGAAACTGATTAAATTAGTTTGACATGACCGATCCCTCACGAAGCCATGCTGATATGGCGTTATTTGCTTATTTCCGTTGAGATGCTCTAATATAGCATCTCTCAGAAAACCTTCAAACAGTTTACCCACAACAGATGTTAAACTTACCGGCCTATAGTTTCCAGGCTCTCTTTTTGGACCCTTTTTGAATATTGGCACCACATTTGCCGTGCGCCAATCCTGTGGGACATTCCCTGTCAATATAGAATCTGCAAATATCAGAAATAAGGGTCTGGCTATGACATTACTTAATTCCTTTAGGATACGGGGGTGTATGCCATCCGGTCCTGGCGATTTGTCTATTTTAATCTTTTTAAGTCGCTGATGTACTTCTTCCTGGGTCAGACAGGACACTTTTAATGGGGAATTAATTTCAACATTCAGCATGTCATCTGACAACTTATTTTCCTCAGTGAATACATTGGAGAAAAAAATATTTAACTGCCTTAAACTTCAAAATTCTGCCACCTTCTAGACATTTATGGCATACTTTGTATTATTTTATGCCTACAACTGAAACGCCCTTTTACTTAATCATAAACTGATTGCATGTCTAGATATTATACATTATTTTATTTAGGTGGTTATCCTCAAGAAACTCCTTTTACAGAACGTGATCAGTCAGTACTACCAACAACAAATGATGCCATAAATGGTTGTACTGCTCACTCCACTTCAGTCGGTGATTGGCTGAGCGGACATACAGTATCTAGCAATTTTGTGTTTTGAGCCAGAAATAGGAAGCTGAGAGCAGCGAGGATTGGATCAGCGCTGGAACGGTAGTGGCAGTGGATCGGTTAAGTCATTAATGCCCCTTTATTTTGAATGATGTGTATATTTGCAAATGATATTTTTATTTTAGGGGAAATAATTTGTAAGATTACCTTAAAGTCTTGTGTTTGCACCTGTGTAGGCAGTGTGCGTATCCTATACCATATTGTTAGCGGTCACATCAAAACTAGAGATGTCCCGAACTATTCACCGGCAAACAGTTCCCGGCGAGCATAGCTTGTTCGCGTTCGCCATAATGGGCGAACATATGCGATGTTCGGTCCGCCCCCTATTTATCATCATTGAATAAACTTTGAACCTGTACGTCACAGTCAGCAGACACATTCCAGCCAATCAGCAGCAGACCCTCCCTCCCAGACCCTCCCACCTCCTGGACAGCATCCATTTTAGATTCATCTGCATTCTTAGTGAGAGGAGGGACAGTGTAGCTGCTGCTGATTTAATAGGGAAATCGATAGCTAGGCAAGTGTATTCAGTGTCCACTACAGTCCTGAAAGAGTCATCTGATCTCTGCTGTAAGGACAGCACCCCAAAAAGCTCTTTTTAGGGCTAGAACATCAGTCTGCTTTTTTTTTCTTTTTCTGTGTAATCTAATTGCAGTTGCCTGCCAGCGTGTGTGTCAGGTTCACAGCGTATACTGCGCCCACTTGCCCAGTGCCACCACTCATATCTGGTGTCACAGTAGCTTGCATAAAAAATAAAATAAAAAATAAAAAACTTTTTTGACTGTAATATAATAGCAGTCAGTTGCCTGCACACGTGTGTGTTTCAGGCCCTGCAAGTGCATAGTGTCACCAGCGCAACTCATATCTGGTGTCATCACAGTAGATTCCATTTAACCCCTTAAGGACTCAGCCCTATTTCACCTTAAGGACTTGGCCATTTTTTGCAAATCTGACCAGTGTCAATTTAAGTGCTCATAACTTTAAAACGCTTTGACTTACCCAGGCCGTTCTGAGATTGTTTTTTCGTCACATATTGTACTTCATAACACTGCTAAAATTGGGTCAAAAAAGTGAATTTTTTTGCATAAAAAAATACAATTTTTACCAAAAATTTCGAAAAATTAGCAAATTTCAAAGTTTCAGTTTCTATACTTCTGTAATACATAGTAATACCCCCAAAAATTGTGATGATTTTACATTCCCCATATGACTACTTCATGTTTGTAGCATTTTGGGAATGATATTTTATTTTTTGGGGATGTTACAAGGCTTAGAAGTTTAGAAGCAAATTTTGAAATTTTTCTGAAATCTTCAAAATCCCACTTTTTATAGACCAGTTCAGGTTTGAAGTCATATTGTGGGGCTTAGATAATAGCAACCTCCCAAAAATGACCCCATTCTAGAAACTACACCCCTCAAGGTATTCAAAACTGTTTTTTCAAACTTTATTAACCCTTTAGGTGTTCCACAAGAGTTAATGGCAGATGGAGAAACAATTTCGAAATTTCTATTTTTTGGAAAATTTTCCAATATAATAAATTTTTTCCAGGAGTAAAACAAGGGTTAACTGCCAAACAAAACTCAAAATGGGTTGCCCTGATTCTGTAGTTTGCAGAAACACCCCATATGTGGTCGTAAACTACTGTTTGGCCGAACGGGAGCACATAGAAGGAGGGGAACACCATATGGGTTTTGGAAGGCAGATTTTGCAGGACTGGTTTTGTTTATACCATGTCCCATTTCAAGCCCCCTGTTGCACCCCTAGAATAGAAATTTCAAAAAAGTGACTCCATCTAAGAAAGTACACCCCTCAAGGTATTCAAAACTGGGTTTAGAAACTTTGTTAACCCTTTAGGTGTTCCACAAGAGTTAATGGCAGATGGAGAAACAATTTTGAAATGTCTATTTTTTGGAAAATTTTCCAATATAATCAATTTTTTCCAGGAGTAACACAAGGGTTAACTGCCAAACAAAACTCAAAATGGGTTCCCCTGATTCTGTTGTTTGCAGAAACACCCCATATGTGGTTGTAAACTACTGTTTGGCCGAACAGGAGCACATAGAAGGAGGGGAACACCATATGGGTTTTGGAAGGCAGATTTTGCAGGACTGGTTTTGTTTATACCATGTCCCATTTCAAGCCCCCTGTTGCACCCCTAGAATAGAAATTTCAAAAAAGTGACTCCATCTAAGAAAGTACACCCCTCAAGGTATTCAAAACTGGGTTTACAAACTTTGTTAACCCTTTAGGTGTTTCACAAGAGTTAATGGCAGATGGAGAAACAATTTTGAAATGTCTATTTTTTGGAAAATTTTCCAATATAATCAATTTTTTCCAGGAGTAAAACAAGGGTTAACTGCCAAACAAAACTCAAAATGGGTTGCCCTGATTCTGTAGTTTGCAGAAACACCCCATATGAGGTTGTAAACTACTGTTTGGCCGAACAGGAGCACATAGAAGGAGGGGAACACCTTATGGGTTTTGGAAGGCAGATTTTGCAGGACTGGTTTTGTTTATACCATGTCCCATTTGAAGCCCCCTGTTGCACCCCTAGAATAGAAATTTCAAAAAAGTGACTCCATCTAAGAAAGTACACCCCTCAAGGTATTCAAAACTGGGTTTACAAACTTTGTTAACCCTTTAGGTGTTTCACAAGAGTTAATGGCAGATGGAGAAACAATTTTGAAATGTCTATTTTTGGGAAAATTTTCCAATATAATCAATTTTTTCTAGGAGTAAAACAAGGGTTAACTGCCAAACAAAACTCAAAATGGGTTGCCCTGATTCTGTAGTTTGCAGAAACACCCCATATGTGGTTGTAAACTACTGTTTGGCCGAACAGGAGCACAGAGAAGGAGGGGAACACCATATGGGTTTTGGAAGGCAGATTTTGCAGGACTGGTTTTGTTTATACCATGTCCCATTTGAAGCCCCCTGTTGCACCCCTAGAATAGAAATTTCAAAAAAGTGACTCCATCTAAGAAAGTACACCCCTCAAGGTATTCAAAACTGGGTTTACAAACTTTGTTAACCCTTTAGGTGTTCCACAAGAGTTAATGGCAGATGGAGAAACAATTTTGAAATTTCTATTTTTTGGAAAATTTTCCAATTTAACCCTTACTTTATTACTGGAAAAAATGGGTTAACAGCCAAACAAAACTCAAAATGAGTTGCCCTGATTCTGTAGTTTGCAGAAACACCCCATATGTGGTCGTAAACTATGGTTTGGCCGAACGGCAGGACATAGAAGAAGGGGAACGGTTTTTGGAAGGCAGATTTTGCTGGACTGGTTTACTTACACCATGTACCCTTTCAAGCCCCCTGATGCATCCCTAGAGTAGAAACTCCATAAAAGTGACCCCATCTAGGAAACTACGGGATAAGGGGGTTGTTGTTTTGGGACTATTTTAGGGGTAAATATGATTTTTGGTTGCTCTATATTACTCTTTTTTGAGGCAATGTAACAAAAAAATTCTAAAATTGTTTCTACATTCGCTATTTAGTTTGTGGAACACCTAAAGGGTTAACATAGTTTGTAAAGTAACTTTTGAATACCTTGAGGGGTGTAGTTTCTTAGATGGGGTCACTTTTTTGGAGTTTCTAGTCTAGGCTACATCAGGGGGGGCTTCTAATGGGACATGGTGTCAAAAAAAAAACTGTCCATCAAAATCTGCCTTCCAGAAACCGTATGGAGTTCCCTTCGTTCTATGCCCTGCCGTGCGGCTATATAGCCATTTACGACCACATATGGGGTGTTTCTGCAAACTACAGAATCGGGGCAATAAATATTGAGTTTTGTTTGGCTGTTAACCCTTGCTTTATTACCGGCAAAAAGGATTCAAATGGAAATTTTGCCCAAAAATTGTTGTTTTGGCACCGTTTTTTTTTATATTTTTAACACCGTTCATCCGAGGCGTTTGGTCAAAAGTTATTTTTATAGCGACGACTTTTACGCACGCGACGATGCCCAATATGTATGGCTCTCAGACTTTGGAGACACTAAGCAGGCATCCTAAAACTGCGGCCCACCAGATGTTGTAAAACTGCAATTCCCACCATGCCCTGCTGATGGCTGTAGGTTTTTCTGGGCATGCTGGGAGTTATAGTTTTACAACATCTGGAGGGCCGCAGTTTGAGGATGCCTGCACTAAAACTAATATTTTTTGGGGAAAAAAAAAATGTTTTCGTGTCTCCAAAGGCTGAGAGCCATAGTTTTTTATGTTCTCTAGTGGACTGTTGGGGATTATAAAAATTTAGTACTCCATGGAAGTGTGATACTCCCTGAAGCAATCGATAACGCAGAGGCCCGGATGATCGGGGCACGTGTCGCACTGAGTGGTGGTGTCCTTCCGTATCCCCTCCTGCGACACACTCTGCACTTTTTTTGGGTTCGTCCCTTCTTTCCAGTATGGGGGACCACACCTGGAAAGTGTTGGCCAGGGACGATCCGGGCGCCTCCAGTTCCCGAGGTACTCCGGCCTGCTCTTTCCCGGTCCGAAAAGATCAGGTCCTTGAGGACTGCCTCATAGAACTGGAGGAATGTCCCTGTGCTGCCAGCGCTTCGGGATAGTACAAAAGAGTTGTACATGGCAACCTGCACCAAGTAGACCGCAACTTTTTTATACCATGCCCGGGTTTTGCGCATGGCGTTATATGGCGTGAGGACTTGATCAGAGAGATCAACTCCTCCCATATACCGATTGTAGTCGACGATACAATCGGGCTTGAGGACCGTTGCCGTGGTACCTCGCACAGAGACTGGGGTGGTGCCGTTACCGTGGATTGTGGACAGCATAAGGACATCCCTCTTGTCCTTATACCTGACCAGCAACAGGTTTCCACTGGTAAGTGCACGGGTCTCACCCCTGGGGATAGGTACCTGGAGGGGGTAGGCAGGGAGGCCGCGTTGATTTTTCCGCACGGTCCCACAAGCGAACGTGGATCTGGCGGCAAGGGACCTGAACAAGGGAATGCTGGTATAAAAGTTATCCACGTACAAGTGGTAACCCTTATCCAGCAGTGGGTACATAAGGTCCCACACGAGTTTCCCGCTAACACCCAGAGTGGGGGGACATTCTGGGGGTTGAATACGGGAATCTCGCCCCTCGTACACACGAAATTTGTAAGTGTACCCTGAGGTACTCTCACAAATTTTGTATAGCTTCACGCCATACCTCGCCCGCTTTGTGGGAATATATTGGCGGAAACTGAGTCTCCCCTTGAACGCAACGAGAGACTCATCAACCGCGACCTCCCTTTCAGGTACGTAGGCCTGCTGAAATGTGGCCCCAAAGTGATCGATGACCGGCCGTATCTTATACAGCCGGTCATAGGCAGGATCACCTCGGGGTGGACATGCTGCATTATCGGAATAATGCAGACATTTCCGGATGGCCTCAAACCGGGGACGTGTCATGACCATACTGTACAGTGGGGTCTGGTATAGGACGTCCCCACTCCAGTATTGCCTGACACTGGGTTTTTGGACTAGACCCATATGCAGCACGAGGCCCCAAAATGTCCTCATTTCGGCTGCACTGACCGGCGTCCAGCCACCGGGTCTAGACAAAAATGAGCCTGGGTTTTGAGCGACGAACTGTTGGGCGTACAGATTCGTCTGCTCCACTATCAGATTCACCAGTGGGTTACTGAAAAAAAAACTAAAATAGTCTATTTCAGTAAACCCCACTGTGGGAATCTGGATTCCAGGATTGCCAGCAAAATCCGGAATCTCAGGCTCAAAGTCCACTGGGGGACACCAGCTAAGTTCATCGGCAGGGGGCTCCGGTGAACTTATTTGGTGGGCCGGGAAACCAGTACGAACCCCAGGGCGGCTCGTACTAGGGTGGGCCACAGGATCCCTAGCATGTGGGGCCCCTGGCTCCGCCTGGCGGCGTCTCCGCCGCCTTGGTGGCTCATCGTCATCCGATGATGATGAGGAGGATGCGGATGATAAAAGGAATGTGGGGTCATCCTCATCCTCACTGGGGCTCTCAGAGTCGGAGGCAATCTGGGCATATGCCTCCTCGGCCGAGAACACCCGGCGGGCCATGGGTGTGTGTGCGTGTAGGTGTGCGTGTGTGGCAAACTTTATTATATGTGCGTGTGTGTGGGGGCAACGGGTGTTCGCGTACTAAAAAAGGCAAGAAAAAAAGGGCAAGTGTTAGGAAAAAAAGTTAAAACTTGCTGATCAGCGGTACAAGGCTGATCAGCGGTGGGGTGGTGGGGCGCTAACAGTGGGGTGGCGGGCGCTAACAGTGGACGGACGCTAAAAAGTGCCGACCAGTCAGTGCACGCAGAAAAAAAAAAAGGGGGCTGGTGGTGAAGTGGGGGGGGGGAAGGGGCTGGTGGGGGTGGGGGGCTGGTGGTGGTGGGGGGCTGGTAGGGGGGGGCAAGTGGCAGGGGGGAGGCTGGGGTCTGATAGATGGATCAAAAAAGTTAGGAATAAAAGTTTTTTTTTTTTCTAACTTTTCCCTTCTTTCCCTGCCTAACGGTGCCTCTCCCTCACTGACCCTAACCTACCTGGGTGGCGATGGGTGCAGGAGGGTGATGGATGGCGATTAGGGGGACACAGGAGCTGGTGCTGGACGATGCTGCCGGGTGCTCGTGCAGAACAGGAAGAGGAGGGGAGAGAGGAGCGCAGGAAGTTTGAATCTCGCGCCTCTCTCCCCTGCACCAATCAGCACCCTGGACAGCAGTGTTCAGCACCAGGGCCAGCACCGCCTCCTCAAATCCTCGGACTGCGATTGGTGGTGTATAATTACGCCACCGATCGCAGTCTTTTTCCGGTTCATCGGGTCACAGGACACCCGAATGGACCGGAAACGCAGAAAACCGCAGGTCTGAATTGACCTGCGGTTTTCTGCGATCGCCGATACGGGGGGGTCAAATGACCCCCCCCTGCGTTGTTACGGGATGCCGGCTGAATGATTTCAGCCGGCATCCCGTTCCGATTAACCCCCGCGGCGCCGGAATACCGATTTAAAGTTAGGACGTACCGGTACGCCCTGAGTCCTTAAGGACTCGGGAAATAGGGCGTACCGATACGCCCTGCGTCCTTAAGGGGTTAAAAATAAAAAACAATTTTGACTGTGATATGAGCGCAACTCATATCTGGTGTCACAGTAGATTATATTTAAAAAAAATAAAAAAAATTTTGACTGTAATAGATTGAATAGGAGTTATTTGTCTGCAAGCATGTGTGTCAGGCCTACAGCGTCTATTCTGCCAACTTCTGCCAGTGCACAGTGCTACTTATATCTGGTGTCACAGTAGCTTGCACGCATAGTACAACTAAATTAATCTAAAAAAAATGACAGGCAGAGGCAGGCCACCCCGCAGGGGCCGTCGTGGTCGTGGTGCTGTGATTTCCTTTGGCCCTAGAATAATGCCCAGTGTTCTGAGGCCACGTACCCTGAACTCGAAAAGTTCTGAGGACATAGTTGACTGGCTAACACAGGGCACCCAATCTTCTACAGCTTCCGCTCAGAACCTTGACGCACCATCCTCCTCCAGCTTAGCTTCGGGCACCTCTCAAGTCACCACTCGCCCGCCTGCCGCCACCACCAACACTAGCACCACAGCTGCTTCACTTGTTCTGTCAGAGGAGTTATTTACACATCAGTTGGAAGAAATGAGTGATGCGCAACCATTATTGCAAGAGGATGTAGATAACAGGGTTATGTCTCAGTCAGGCAGAATTACACAGATGGACGTACAGTGTGATGATGATGATGTTGTACCCGCTGCTGCTTCCTTTGCTGAGTTGTCAGATACAAGCGAAGCGGTTGATGATGACTATGTGTCCATGGATGTGACGTGGGTGCCCGCTCGAAGAGAAGAAGAACAGGGGGAAAGTTCAGATGGGGAGACAGAGAGGAGGAGGAGGAGACGAGTTGGAAGCAGGGGGAGGTCGTCGCAAAGAGCTAGTGGCACAGTCAGACAGCATGTATCGGCACCTGGGGTCAACCAGACAGCACGCCAATCAGCGCATGCTGTTGCCACCACCAGAATTCCGTCATTGCAAAGATTAGCAGTGTGGCATTTTTTTTGTGTGTCTGCCTCTGATAACAGCGATGCCATTTGCAAACTGTGCCAAAAACAACTGAGTTGTGGGAAGTCCAACACCCACCTAGGTACAACTGCTTTGCGAAGGCACATGATCTCAAATCACAAACACCTATGGGATCAACACATGAGTACAAGCAGCACACAAACTCAAAGCCACCATCCTCCTCCTGGTCCAGCATCTTCAGCCACGTCAACCACTGCTGTCCTCCTTGCCCCCCCTCAACCACCCTCCACTCCGCCTCTCGGCTTGAGCAGTTCCTGCTCATCTGCCCACAGTCAGGTGTCGCCCCCTTGCCCTGCGTCTGACAGCTGGTTTGTCGGAACTCTTAGCCCGCCAGCTTTTACCATACAAGCTGGTGGAGTCTGAGGCCTTCAAGAAATGTGTAGCTATTGGGACACCGCAGTGGAAGGTACCCGGCCGAAAATCCCCAACCTGTACTCTATTGTGCAAAAGGAAGTCATGGCATGTCTGGCACACAGTGTTGGGGCAAGGGTCCATCTGACCACTGATACCTGGTCTGCAAAGCACAGTCAGGGCAGGTATATCACCTACACTGCGGATTGGGTAAACCTGCTGACGGCTGCCAAGCATGGAATGCGTGGCTCTGCAGAGGAGTTGGTGACACCGCCACGACTTGCAGGCAGGCCTGCTGCAACCTCCTTTACTCCTCCTACTCCATCCTCTTCGCTAACCTCCTTGGCTGAGTCCTCTTCTGCTGCTGCATATTGCTCCACATCAACTGCACACCCCCAGCTCCCCAGGGGCTATTCCACATCCCGGATACGACAGTGTCACGCTGTCTTGGGGTTGACTTGCCTGAAAGCAGAGGTACTGTAGTTATAATTGTCAAACCCGACCAGCACTCCTGTCCGCCCTGAACGCACAGGTGGATCAGTGGCTGACTCCGCACCAACTGAAGATCGGAAACGTGGTGTGTGACAACGGAAGCAATTTGTTGGCGGCATTGAATTTGGGCAAGTTGACACATGTGCCGTGCATGGCACATGTGTGTAATCTGATCATACAACTCTTTGTGCATAAGTACCCAGGCTTACAGGACATCCTTAAGCAGGCCAGGAAGGTGTGTAGCCATTTCAGGCATTCCTACACGGCCATGGCGCACTTTTCAGACATTCAGCGGCAAAACAACATGCCAGTGAGGCGCTTGATTTGCGACAGCCCGACACGTTGGAATTCAACACTCCTAATGTTCAACCGCCTGCTTCAACAACAAAAAGCTGTCAACGAGTATTTGTATGACCGGGGTGCTAGGACAGCCTCTGCAGGGTGGGAATTTATTTGCCACGTTACTGGACGCTCATGCGCAATGCCTGTAGGCTCATGCGTCCTTTTAAGGAGGTGACAAACCTAGTCAGTCGCACCGAAGGGACCATCAGTGACATCATCCCATTTGTTTTCTTCCTGGAGCGTGCCCTGCGAAGAGTGCTGGATCAGGCTGTAGATGAGCGTAAGGAGGAAGAGTTGTGGTCACCATCATCACCACCAGAAACAGCCTTATCAGCATCGCTTGCTGGACCTGCGGCAACGCTGGAAGAGGAGTCTGAGGAAGAGGAGTCAGAGGAGGAATGTGGCTTTGAGGAGGAGGAAGACCAACCACAGCAGGCATCCCAGGGTGCTCGTTGTCACCTGTCTGGTACCTATGGTGTTGTACGTGGCTGGGGGGAAGAACAGACCTTCAGTGAGGACAAGGAACGGAGGAGGAGCTCGGCATCCAACCTTGTGCAAATGGGGTCTTTCATGCTGTCGTGCCTGTTGAGGGACCCTCGTATAAAAAGGCTGAAGGAGAACGACCTGTACTGGGTGGCCACGCTACTAGACCCCCGGTATAAGCAGAAAGTGCCTGAAATGTTACCAAATTACCAGAAGTCGTGAAGGATGCAGCAGTTCCAAAATAAATTAAAAAGTATGCTTTACACAGCGTATAAGGGTAATGTCACAGCACAACGGGAATCTAACAGGGGAAGAGGTGAAAGTAATCCTCCTCCTACCACGACCACACCGGCAAGGACAGGATGCTTTACAGATGTGTTGTTAATGGAGGACATGAGGAGCTTTTTAAGTCCTACGCATCGCCACAGCCCTTCGGGGTCCACCCTCAGAGAACGACTCGACCGACAGGTAGCAGACTACCTCGCCTTAACTGCAGATATCAACACTCTGAGGAGCGATGAACCCCTTGACTACTGGGTTTGCAGGCTTGACCTGTGGCCTGAGCTATCCCAATTTGCGATAGAACTTCTGGCCTGCCCCGCTTCAAGTGTCCTGTCAGAAAGGACCTTCAGTGCAGCAGGAGGTATTGTCACTGAGAAGAGAAGTCACCTAGGTAAAAAAGTCTAGATTACTTCACCTTTATTAAGATGAATGAGGCATCGATCCCGAAGGGACTGACAGTGGGCGATACATTCGACTAAAAAAGGCCTGATGAGATGAGCTGCCTTGGACTAAAAATGGTCCTCACGCTGCTGTATTTTATCTCTGAATGCCGGATGACTTGCGTGACTTATCCGCCACCAACTAGGGTTCAAGCCGCAATGTTTTAGGGCACTTTCTGCCTGGGAAACATAAATTCTTCTGGCCGCTGCTACAATACCTAATTTTTCAGGCAAAAAAAGGCACATACATGTGTCAATTCCCCTTCGTGATCGTTACCTTGTTGTGGTGAAGGGGCTTACGTGTCACAATGAAGCGACCACCTTTATGAGTGTGTTGGCAATGGCAATGTTGGCACACCCCAGATAATAAGGTCGTTGCTTCATTGTGAACAGACCAAAAGCGATCGGCTGGATAATTTTGCATAGAAAAAACATTAATTTTCTTTATGATCATCTAAGGTGATCATTAAAGCCTACTAGGCCAACAATGGGCCCACACTGCAGAATCATTGTTTTCTGGGTCAATAAACTATCACTGAACTACCTCAGCACGACCATAGGCTTTGAAAAAAAAACATCGCCTGCAATCTCCCAAACGTGCGCACGAGCACAATCATTACTACACCAAGATTAACAAGGAATAAAATTTATGTCATGACTGTGTCAACTATTGACAACTCTTTGCGGTTGTCTAAAATCTATTCCATACACGTCCCCTGATAGGGTACGTAACAGGGATTAAACTGATAGGAATAGTACTACTTAACACACCTTATAATAATAATAATAATAATAATAATACAAACCGGATTCCCAAAAAGTTGGGACACTGAACAAATTGTGGATAAAAACTGAATGCAATAATGTGGAGATGGCAAATGTCAATATTTTATTTGTAATAGAACGTAGATGACAGATCAAACGTTTAATCCAAGTAAATGTATCATTTTAAAGGAAAAATACGTTGATTCAAATTTTTACAGTGTCAACAAATCCCCAAAAAGTTGGGACAAGTAGCAATAAGAGGCTGGAAAAAGTAAATTTGAGCATAACGAAGAGCTGAAAGACCAATTAACACTAATTAGGTCAATTGGCAACATGATTGGGTATAAAAAGAGCTTCTCAGAGTGGCAGTGTCTCTCAGAAGCCAAGATGGGTAGAGGATCACCAATTCCCACAATGTTGCTCAGAAAGATAGTGGAGCTATATCAGAAAGGTGTTACCCAGCGAAAAAATTGCAAAGACTTTGCATCTATCATCATCAACTGTGCATAACATCATCCGAAGATTCAGAGAATCTGGAACAATCTCTGTGCGTAAGGGTCAAGGCCGTAAAACCATACTGGATGCCCATGATCTCCGGACCCTTAAACGACACTGCACCACAAACAGGAATGCTACTGTAAAGGAAATCACAGAATGGGCTCAGGAATACTTCCAGAAACTATTGTCAGTGAACACAATCCACCGTGCTATCCGCCGTTGCCAGCTGAAACTCTACAGTGCAAAGAAGAAGCCATTTCTAAGCAAGATCCACAAGCTCAGGCGTTTTCACTGGGCCAGGGATTATTTAAAATGGAGTGTGGCAAAATGGAAGACTGTTCTGTGGTCAGACGAGTCACGATTAAAAGTTATTTTTGGAAATCTGGGATGCCATGTCATCCGGACCAAAGAGGACAAGGACAACCCAAGTTGTTATCAACGCTCAGTTCAGAAGCCTGCATCTCTGATGGTATGGGGTTGCATGAGTGCCTGTGGCATGGGCAGCTTGCATGTCTAGAAAGGCACCATCAATGCAGAAAAATATATTCAGGTTCTAGAACAACATATGCTCCCATCCAGACGTCATCTCTTTCAGGGAAGACCCTGCATTTTTCAACAAGATAATGCCAGACCACATTCTGCATCAATCTCAACATCATGGCTGCGTTGGAGAAGGATCCGGGTACTGAAATGGCCAGTCTTCAGTCCAGATCTTTCACCTATAGAGAACATTTGGCACATCATAAAGAGGAAGGTGCAACAAAGAAGGCCCAAGGCGATTGAACAGTTAGAGGCCTGTATTAGACAAGAATGGGAGAGCATTCCTATTTCTAAACTTGAGAAACTGGTCTCCTCGGTCCCCAGACGTCTGTTGAGTGTTGTAAGAAGAAGGGGAGATGCCACACAGTGGTGAAAATGGCCTTGTCCCAACTTTTTGGGGATTTGTTGACACCATGAAATTCTGATTCAACATATTTTTCCCTTAAAATGGTACATTTTTTCAGTTTAAACTTTTGTTCCGTGATTTATGTTCTATTCTGAATAAAATATTAGAAGTTGGCACCTCCACATCATTGCATTCAGTTTTTATTCACGATTTGTATAGTGTCCCAACTTTTTGGGAATCCGGTTTGTAATAATAATAATACTAGTGGACGTAACAGGGATTAAACTGATAGGAATAGTACTACTTAACACACCACTCATATCTGGTGTCACAGTACATTGCATGCGCAGTGCCCCAAATTGGAAGTAGGAGGACCACAGCCCAGGACGGGAGATAGGAGCAATAAAGTTAAAAGAAATACATTACAAAATTATAACTACAGTACCTTTATAAATGATTAGGTTAATGGATGTTCATGCATACTGGGGAAAAAAAAACTTGCACATGCACACGACCATCCGGTTTGTAATAATAATAATACTAGTGGACGTAACAGGATTCAACTGATAGGAATAGTACTACTTAACACACCACTCATATCTGGTGTCACAGTACATTGCATGCGCAGTGCCCCAAATTGGAAGTAGGAGGACCAACCAAGCATCCTTTTCCATCTTCCTGCTCCTAAAATTTATTCCATACACTGTCACCTGATAGGGGACGTAACAGGGATTAAACTGATAGGGATAGTACTACTTAACACACCACTCCTATCTGGTGGCACAGTACATTGAACGCGCAGTGCCCCAAATTGGAAGTAGGAGGACCGACCAAGCATCTTTTCCTATCACCCGGTTCCTAAAATCTATTCCATACACCGGCCCCTGATGGGGGACAAAATAGAGATTAAACTGGTAAGAACAGATTTTTTTAATTTAAAAAATAGAGGACAGCCTCTGTGGAGCTGGGTATTTTTTGGCCGCATTACTGAACGCTCATGCACAATGGCTGTAGGCTCATGCGTCCTTTTGCAGAGGTGACAAACCTGGTCAGTCAAACCCAAGGCAACATCATCGACCTCATCCCATAAGCGTTTTTTCTGGAGCGTGCCCTGCGAAGAGTGCTGGATCAGGCCGTAGATGAGCATGAAGAGTTGTGGTCACTATCACCACCAGAAGAAGCCTTGTCGTCGTTGATTGCTGAACCTGCGGCAACGCAGAGAGAGGAGTCTGAAGAAGAGGAGTCAGAGGAGGAAGGTGGCTTTGAGGAGGTGGAAGACCAAACACAGCAGGCGTCCCAGGGGGCTTGTTGTCACATTTCAGGGACCCTTGGTGTTGTACGTGGCTGGGTGGAGGAAGAGATCTTCAATGACATCAGTGAGGACAAGGAACGGGACATGGCTAGCTTGGTATCCAAGGTTGCGGTTGTGCAAATGGACTGTTTGTGGTTGTTTGCGGTGCGTTAAATGAGGAGTTTGGTCTGTCAGAGTTTGGTCTGTCACTGTGAAGCGTGCGTAACCCTTACACTACCTGATAGATACAACATCATACCTGATCGTATACACACACTGGATGTTTTAAAGCACGTTATTCCAAACTATTTAGGAATGTTAGGTGATTTAGGCCCTTTATGGATTAAAACCTGACTCTGCATCAACTATGTAATTTTCCATGGGAGTTTTGCCATGGATCCCCCTCCGGCATGCCACAGTCCAGGTGTTAGTCCCCTTGAAACAACCTTTCCATCACTATTGTGGCCAGAAATAGTCCCTGTGGGTTTAAAAATTCGCCTGCCTATTGAAGTCTATGGCGGTTCGCCCGGTTCACCAGTTCGCAAACATTTGCGGAAATTCGAGTTCGCCATTGACGAACGGAAAATTTTATGTTCGCAACATCTCTAATCAGAACACACTGTGACACGGGCACTTGTTAATGTCCACTGTAAATATACATTGTTCATTCGAGGGGGTGCATATCTAGATCAGTGCTAAGCTGAAATGTCACATTTGCATAGCTGTCTTGAATGCGTCATTTTAAACAATGCTCCGCTGATAAATGTTGATTGGAGGGATTTCACACAAAAAAAAATCTAAAAAAATATGATTTGTACTTTAACCCAAGGAGCACTGATTTTAGTTACAATGATAAAGTGATGATTACTTTATTGCATTTACTACATGGTTCGTGAAATGTAAAGGAAGCAGAGTGGAAATGGCACTGAACGTAGCAGATGGCACTGGCAGAACTTTATATTATTCTCTTCCTCTGTGACTCTTCACCCTACTTTATGAATGAAAGCTAAAAAGCTGTAAAAAGCGCAATTCAACCCTGTTGTTTTTCCTCAGTGTGTGCCGAGAGAGCATCCAACACATGGGATTTAAGTGCAAAGAGCCAGATTTTTATCACTAGGAACTGTCAAGGCGGCTGGCAGTTCTTTTTATTTTTTTTGTGGGCAGAAGTATCTTTGTATGTGACTAATGCTAGAGTAAAAATTTATAGTTTTCCTCCTCATTGCATATTCTTGAATTGTACCTGCTTTATAACGTGTCATAAATCGTACAATTCTGCCTATCTCATTCATTTTACGGTATATCAAATATGTTTTTTTTATCATCTTGCTTAAAAATTGAGTAAATAAAAGTAATATATTTTATGTTTTATTCAGGATCAGATTGAATAGGTTGTCTAGTCATTTCCAATACCTAATAAAGAAGCTTAAAGGGGTGCTCTGGGATTACTATGGTTTTTAAAAGATATGCTCATTTAGTTGATTATCTGTTATACATCCTCCCCATGCTATTTTTCCAGTTTGGCCTTTCCAGACCTATTTCCACCATGAAGACAAATCACCCTGGTTTCTTAACACCCTGTATGTAGCACTTCCTGTTTCTGGATCAGAGCAAACCCATGATGTATTTCTCCTTTCCTAGACACTCCCCTATCACTGCCCCTAACAACGCCCAGCTAGTTTATAACTCCTCCCACCAACTAGTTACATAGACACTCCCCTATCACTGCTCCTAACAATGCCCAGCTAGTTTAGAGCTCCTCCCACCAGCTAGTTACATAGACACTCCCCTATCACTGCCCCTAATACCGCCCAGCTAGTTTACAGCTCCTCCCACCAGCTCATTTCATAAACACTCCCCTATCACTGCCCCTAACAACACCCAGCTAGTTTATAGCTCCTCCCACCAGCTAGTTACATAGACACTCCCCTATCACTGCCCCTAATACCCAGCTAGTTTACAGCTCCTCCCGCCAGCTCATTTCATAAACACTCCCCTATCACTGCCCCTAACAACGCCCAGCTAGTTTAGAGCTCCTCCCACCCAGCTAGTTACATAGACACTGCCCATGGACATAACATCACTGGAGATAAGAAAGAGCTGCATGGCCATGTGACCACAGCCCAGGACGGGAGATAGGAGCAATAAAGTTAAAAGAAATACATTACAAAATTATAACTACAGTACCTTTATAAATGATTAGGTTAATGGATGTTCATGCATACTGGGGGAAAAAAAACTTGCACATGCACACGACCATTTTGTGTTTTGCGGTCTGCAAAATGCGGATCCACAAAACACGGATTGCGGAACAGCACTGTGACAAATACCGTACCCCGACTGACATCAGACATCAACTATGTCGAGCCAGCGAGATACGGTATGCTCACTGGTTATCAAGGCATGATGTTACGCCATTCTGGAGGAGCGGGTAAGGTCAGTCTTGGTACAGTTTTCACAGACTCCTCCTGTCCACACGGGCATAGAGAGACAACAAGCTTAGAGAGCCTTTTCACTGCAACAGTGAAACAGCGTGTTCTCAGCCCAGGTAGACTGCCACCGGTTTCTTGTTTGATATAAGCCCGGTCCGCTAACGGTATTACACAGGGTAAAAAACCAACCCGCGGTAGCGTACAACTAGGCCGAAACATGGACGTGGGGATTCATGATCGAGATACAAGACAGCACAAGATTAAATTATATATTTAATCGCCTTAAGGGCTCACTAGAAATAACACTATACAGACAAAGAATATATACAGTGGTCTGAGGTTACAAATACAGATGGCGTGGTACAAACAGGGTTAAGCAGAACAAAAGTCAGTTTACCAGGTATAGGAGTCCTTTGGGTTGTGATGACTTCTTAGCTATTTTCACACGGGAAGCAGTGATGTCGGCTGGTTGCCGATCCCTCTAAATACATGGCACAATATGACCTCCCTTCAGAGAAAGACACGTCCGCTTGCTGGCACAAGCCTTTTAACCTGTAGCCGGCCTTTCCCCTTCCGCCTCTGGGAGGGGTCCACCCCCCTCTGCTGGGCTGGCAGCACATGAGCCACAAAACCGATTAGGGCTCATGGCTCCAGACCAGAATGTCCCAGGGAGGTGGTTCTAGGACCAATGGATCTGCCTGGATTCCGGCTACCAGTAGAGTCCAAGCATAGTACCGTTATTTGGTTTCTGTGAGGAGATATATATATCCCCCCTGCCTGGCATCGCACCACCAAGCTATGACCATGGGCCTGTTCATCGTGGCCACAGGCACACAAATATGCATCTGATTTATGTCTGTGATGGATGGGCGATTCATAATTCCTTATGAACCGCCGGTTCCAGGATATCTGATAAATTTTGATTGAACTGGGGAACGGCTTAGACCCCTGCAGAGAGGTTTTTCCTGTTCCATTAGCTGGGTTCCTAGCTGGCTGAATGGAGGTGAGAAATTGTAAACAAAGGTGGACTGCTAGAAGCTCTGAAGCAGGCCCCCCTGTGGAGCTCACTACTTCTGCTACGTTTTAGCAGATGGTTGGTGTGGGAATATGGCTGACAGTAAATATTAATCCATATTCCTCACAGGCACGGACAGCCATTAATATAACTGCCTATTCCTGTCCGCAAAATGGACAAGAATAGGACAGGTTATATATTTTTGCGGACCATGGAACGGAGCAACGGCCCCATTGAAGGGAATGTGTCCACATCCAAGCTGCAAAAACTGCGGCTCGGATGCGGACCAAAACAACGGTCGTGTGCATGTAAACAAAAACTGACATTTTTAACGGACTATTTTTTTCACTGATGCCTTTCTGAGAAACGGACATTTAAAATGGACCCATTCTATTGTATGGGGGCAGTCAGTGAAAAATGGACAAGATAGAACATGTTCTAATTTTTGACGTACGTTTTTCACTGGCCGTCAAAAAGAAGTTAACTGTTCTGCCGGAGCTGGGCTGGGGCAGAAGTGGAAGAGGGTGGCTGATATCTCCAGATAGAAGCATGGGTCTGGTCTTGTTTGAAAGCTGGCATCCCAGGCTTTTATACAAGACCAAAACAACAGCATTATCCCAAGTTAAACAGGAGATAACACTGTTATAGATCTAGTTGGGAATAATCGTGGGTAAAACCTGTTTTTACTTTCACTTTCAGCTGCATTCACTGCATCCCGATTTCTAAGGGCTCTTTCACACAAGCGTGTACTTTGCAGGAATCACGCTCGCTGTGAGGGAGGGATTGTGTGGTCTGGACACAGCTTTATCATGATTCATAATGCTGTGTGCCTCTGTTTGACCTTTTCTGTAACAAAATCATACTGACAGCTTTATGTCAGTATGATTCTGTTACAGAAAGGTCACACAGAGGCAGACAGTATTATCATTCATGATAATTCTGCGTGCTTTCTAAGTCCAGAACGCATGATCACTTTCTCACACGGAGCTCGAGTCCTGCAAGGGACATGCTCACATGAAAGAGTCCTAACAGTAATATCTTCCCATGTAGTGAAGATAATGCGGTCATTCTAGTATTGTTTGAAAGCTAGCTTAAAATGCCAGCTTTCAAAAAAGAATAAGGCATGTTCTATATTTTTGAAGATGCCATGGAATGAACATACATATTGAAATGAATGGGTCTGTATCTGACCCGCAAAAAATGCAGATTGTATGCGGACAAAAAATATGTTTGTCTGTATGAGCCCTTAGACAGTATTAGTAAGGCCTCATGCACACGATTGTATGTATTTTGTGGTCCACAAAAAAAAGATCAGCAAAAAATACAAGTTGCGTCCGTGTGCATTCCGTATTTTGCGGAACGGAACAGCTGACCCCTAATAGAACAGTCCTATCCTTGTCTGTAATGCAGACAATAATAGGACATGTTCTATCCTTTTGCGGAACGGACATACAGAAACGGAATGCACATGGCGTAACTTCTGTTTCTCTTGGCGGACCCATTGAAATAAATGGTTCCGTATATAATGGAATGGACATGGAAAGAAAATACGTTCATGTGCATGAGGCCTAAGGCAGGGTTCACATCACACTTTTGTCTTACATTTAACATATACAAAAAAATGGGCATTAAACAAATGCCTCCGGTGGATGAACTACAGTGGCATCTGTCACCGTAGATTTTCCATTGTAAAAGAAAAAAAAGATATATTAACGTATATGTTTTTTTTTCTGGATTCTGCATAATGGGAAACCATATAATGCTTGCTCCTCATCAATACGGAGTAGGATTCCAGCTGACTCAGTGTGTTGCCTTTGAAGCAGATTAGGTAGGGTGCATAATAACCTTAAAGAGACCAGTCCCGTATGGAGACTTACTGGAAGTACTGAGGTGGCTGGGACAAGAGCTGCTGTACATATGTGGCTATGTGCACTCCCATGGTCCCGACCACCAGGGAGGTCAGAACTTTTTCCTATAGTGTGCAAGCGTGGCCACCACTGATGAGATGGATTGCAGGGTGGTCTGTAAAAATGGAAATGAGCATTGTATAATGTGGTGGGAAAATAAATCCAGCCAATAAAAGAGGGAATATGGATAATCGCAATACATTAGTTAGTGCCTTGCATTAACTTTGTCTACATGATAAATGCCATATTATTTTAAAGAAATGCCATTATATGCGTTTATGTATTTTATGGAATAGCATAGTCTTCTAAACTATTCCGGTGATATACAGATGTGGCAGCCGCATATGTACAAACAGTGCACTGCTCTATTTGAGTATTGTTCTTTGCTATTTGTTTAATGCAATTACATTAGAATGACAGTGGCATGAAACTCAAATGGAGTAACAGACCGAGTATACAGATATACGTTGCTACATCTGTATATCAGCCAGACAGAGGCCAAAAGGGCACTCTTTTGGTATCCATCGGGCTAATGTAACCCTATAAACATAATTTGCATATATTATTATCCAGCCATACAAACTAGACATATGTAGCCAAACTGTGGGGTTTATTATTACTGTTTGATGCACAAATGAGGCAATATTGTGGGAGCACTATTACAGTTTGTCCTAAAGAGTACAATAGCATAGGGAATTTTGAGGGCTCATGCATATGGCCGTTGCCCGTCCGTGTCTATATTGCGGGCCGCAAACAGCAGTGTTTGCAGTGTAGACGGATCATGGACCTATTCTAGTTGAATGGGTCTGGATCCGTCTGCAGAATCTGCATGGATGTTGCCCGTGCATTGGGAACCACAAGTTGTGGTCCCCAATGCACGGAACGGCCAACCAACGTCCATGTGCATGAACCCTTACTGTGTGGAGCACCATTTAGGTACTATTATCATCTGGGGCACATTTTGGTGGGAAATTGCTGATTATAGCACTTTTTCTATGTCCTTATACTTATAGGGATACTGCCACTATTATTTTGGGGTCCCAAGGTTTATGTAAAGGGTGGGAGAGTGTGCGAAAAGCTAGGAGCCAAAGATGTTGGAACAGCAAACTCTACAGAGGAGAGCTATGATGGGAAGAAATTGTAATGTGTAGTGATGATCGAGCATGCTCGGCCGGACACCTGTTCGGCTCGAGCATCTTGATGTTCGGCACATGGCGGTGCTTGGCCGCCATGCTCGATTCTCCTCCCCACACGTTTCTTGGCTGCTACACAGCCAATAAACGTGCAGGTAAGTACTGTCCTCACTGTAATGCCAGTAGCCATGTAGGCTACTGGCATTACAGTGATTGGCTGGCCGAAACGCGTCATCAGGTGCTATATAGCACCCGATAACGCTTGTTCAGCTCATTTGTAGTCAGGGAGAGCTGAGCATAGGAAGCCACAGAGAGTGTAGGGAGTGTAATTGAATATTTTTTTTTAGTACCAAAACGTTTCAGAGATCCAAAAGTCCTTGTTCCACCCACCATGTACAGTGATCCCACACTCGGATATTCCAAGGACCTCTTTTCATCGCCATTACTTAATTTGGCCCTCTCGCCAAGCACGCTTGAAGAGGGACATAAGATCTTTTGCCCTGATTCCAACCTCTTGAGCATCGACAGTCACAAGATCATGACAGTAGGGAATGGGAATTAGTGTTTAATGAGGTGGATGATGATGACACAGTTGCCAATGAGTCAACCGCAATTACTATTGCAAGAGGTTGATGAAGAGGATGAGACACAGTTGTCAAACACTGAGGTTGTGGTTAGGTCAACAGAGTGAGGATGATCAGAGTGGGGAAGTGGAAGAGGAGGTGGCGAACGATGAGGTCACTGACCCAACCTGGGAAGGTGGAAAGCCGAGCAAGCACAGCAGTACATAGGGGGATAGATCTGCAGCACTGCAACAGGCTGGAAAAGCAGTGGGGTGGCAAAAGGGACAAGGCAGGCCACACCAAACAGGGCCGCAGCTGTTCCACGGAGCACCCCCTTGCGAAAATCGCCCTTGCCAAGGGGTAGGTTTTAAGCAGTATGGCGCTTTTTTGAGGAAAGTGTGGATGACAAAAGATTAGTAGTTTGCAAACTGTGCCATACCAAAATGAGCCGGGGCGTTAACACTAGCAACCTCACCACCACCAGCAAGATCTGCCACATGGCATCTAAGCACCGTCATGCCTGGGTCCACAATCTGTGTCTGCGGGTCACACCACTGCCTCCTCTTCCCCTATGTTACGTGCTGGCCAATCCCCTGTCGAAGTCGCAGGCCCGGATGCCTCCTGCCCTGCACGTAGACCTTCGCAAGCACCTTCTGTGACCACATCCACTTCCATGTCCCAATGCAGCATCCTAATGTCCTTACCCAAGGCCTTTGAATGCAAGCGAAAATACCCAGCCACCTACAAACAGGCCATAGCACTAAATACGCATCTTTCCAAATTACTGGCCCTGGAAATGTTGCCATTTAGGCTTGTGGACACTGAGGCCTTCCGCAGCCTGATATCGGCAGCCGTCTTGCGTTATGCAGTCCCCAGACGCCACTATTTTTCAAGGTATAGCATGCCCGCCTTACACCAACATATATCGTGTAACATCACACGTGCCCTGACCAACTCAGTTACTGGGAAGGTCCACTTAACCATGGACACATGGACAAATGCATTCAGCCGGGGATGCTACATTTTCCTGATGGCACACTGGGTAAATGTTGTGGAGGCTGGGAGCGAGTCATACCCTGGGATGGCACAGGTGCCAACGATGCCAAGGATTGTGGGCCCTACGTCGATCAGGGTTTCCACAAGCACCTATATTAGTGGCTCCAAACCCCACTTCTCCTTCGTCTCCTCCTCCACTTCCACCAACGATTTATCCGTGTGCAGCACCAGTCAGTCATCAGTCGGTAGCTGAAAGCAGTGTAGCACTGCAGTGGGGAAGCGGCCACAGGCCATGCTGAAGCTGATATGCTTAGGGGACAAACACCGCAGAGCTGTGGCAGGGAATAAGTGACCAGACTGAGCTGTGGCTCTCGCTACTCAACCTACAACCAGGCATGGTTGTGTCTGATATTTGTCGTAATTTGGTGGCGGCTTTAGAGCTCGGCAAGCTCAATCTTGTGGTTCAACAGTTTCTCAAAACCTACCCCAATTTGCCTTCGCTACTAGTGAAGGTGCGCCACGTGTGTGCACATTTCCGCAAGTCAACGACAGCTTCAGCTAGTCTATCATTGCTGCAGCAGCACTGACTTAATGGGATGGAAGAACCTTTCCGGCTACCCCGTACCCCTTACCACGACCCCCTCCACCGTTAATAATACTCAACCACAATCTTGTTGGTAAAATATGGCCGTACAAGGCCACCTTTATTAAATTAACATATAACTTACAACTTTTCCAAACATGCATATTATTTAACAATAATATCAACACATTATCTTAACATTTTCCGCTGTTAACCCTCCAAGAGATCCTGGGAGGCAACCCCAAAACACGTCTTTTTCCCGATCTCCTTTTTCCTGACTTTCCTTGCCCTTGGCCGCGTTCACCGACCCAAGGACACCAGATCCACCAATTCCAAGTATACAACTCCCCTAGGCCAACTTAGGCCGAACAGGAAGCGCATTAACCAGCTTATTTTAACTCCAATAGACGCGCATTCCACCATCTAGCGCATCTCTTAACCATGAATTGCCCCCCAGGATCCCCCATCAGAAACTGCCCCCGCCTAACTCTAAACGCACCCCTGAACAAGCATGCTAATAAATAAACTCCTAAACCAGGGCGGGTGGGAGGGAACTTCCTCGCTCTCTTCAACTACCCCGAGCCCCTCCCCTCACCTTCCTTTTATAATGCCCGCCAAACCGTACTCCAGCTCCACCCCTTAACTACCTCCCCTCTTACACGCTCCCAAACTCTTAACCCTTCCTTTGCCTGCAGTCTCCCCCCAAGTCAATACGCATTCCGCTAGGTCTGCGCCCCTGCTACATTGCTATTCTGACTTAATGGGATGGAAGAACCTTTCTGGCTACCCCGTACCCCTTACCACGACCCCCTCCACCGTTAATAATACTCAACCACAATCTTGTTGGTAAAATATGGCCGTACAAGGCCACCTTTATTAAATTAACATATAACTTACAACTTTTCCAAACATGCATATTATTTAACAATAATATCAACACATTATCTTAACATTTTCCGCTGTTAACCCTCCAAGAGATCCTGGGAGGCAACCCCAAAACACGTCTTTTTCCCGATCTCCTTTTTCCTGACTTTCCTTGCCCTTGGCCGCGTTCACCGACCCAAGGACACCAGATCCACCAATTCCAAGTATACAACTCCCCTAGGCCAACTTAGGCCGAACAGGAAGCGCATTAACCAGCTTATTTTAACTCCAATAGACGCGCATTCCACCATCTAGCGCATCTCTTAACCATGAATTGCCCCCCAGGATCCCCCATCAGAAACTGCCACCAACGACCACCGGTGACACCTCACCTGTGGGAGTCACGCCACACCTTGAAAGCCATCTCCAGACCATCCCGAATCCCCAAAGCCCACATATCCATCCCCAGATCATTCAGATGTACACCATCCGACCTCAGAAATTGAGGAGAAGCCGCCTCCAACTCCTGATGCCGAACCACCAAGCCACCCTGGCGACGCACGAAACGCCCTACCTCCTTATTTAATTTTGCCCGGGCCTTATTAATACGGTCCACCGACCGTGCAAATCGCCAAGATCTCATGGCGACTACCTCAGACCATACCACGATCAGGTCCGGGAATTGTGACAACAAGCGGAGCAGATCAAGCTTAATGTCTCTGATAACATCACGGGACCTACGGACGCCCAGGTCATTACCCCCCACATGCAACACCACAATATCAGCAACACACGACCCCACATGAGGCCCCGCAGCCCAATCCACCGTACTTGCAACTCCTCAGGGGAAAACCCCAAAAGCCGACCGTTCCGCCGCACGTCCGCCCGCAATGCACCCCAGTAGACATACGAGTGTCCGAAAATCCACGCCAATCCAGACTCCGGTTCTGTAAAACAAAAACAAAACAACAAACCACCGACATTAAACCCAGCAAACGAAAATTTTCCTAAGGCCACCTCTACATAGAACCTCCATACAACAAATGTGGCCGAACGTATGACCGAAAACATGACGACTCCCACCGGCCAATCCTCTTGATGACATTATCCCCCAGGCCCCACCGGGCCGCTTCGGTCGCTGCGCCAATCCGAAACGAATGTGACGCATATTCCTGGGCCGGCAACCCAGCCGCCCTCAAACGAGACCGAAACACAGCCACAAACTGAAAAACCGACAAACTAGATCCGTCTTGATGCACCAGTAAAGGACCGGAACCACGTGGCCGCACCGCCAAAAATTCCTCCACACAGCGCACCGGACAGAGTACAGACCCCATCAAAGGCCGCAACCACAACACTGCCCCCTTACCAACCTGATCCGTTTTGGACCTACGCAACTTGCATCGCAATACTCCCTCCTGAATACTAACATCTTCCCTCAACAGACCCCCAGACCCCTTCCGAGTAGCGGACACCAACTCCGATATCCTGAACGCCCCAAAGAAAGCTAAGGAAAAAGCCACCCTAAACAGCACGACCTCAAAAGGCGAAGCACAAATCCCCCCAGCCTGCTCCCATAACTGCAACAAAACTTCAAAGGACACTGGACGCCTCGCATCCCTGCGAACCGCCCCACGGCGATACCCCTTTAACGCCTGCCGCACCACAAAACTCTTGGTCACGTCCGTCATCCCGCGCAAACGCAACCAGAAGGACACCGCCGCCACCCGCCTGGAAGCAACGGAGAAGGACAACCCCTCACTAAACGACACCCCCAACCAATATACCAACAAGGTCTGCCACTCCTCTGCTACATCACCCACTTCCTCCAACAAACCTTCCCAAAGCGACCACACTGCCGAGTAGGACGCCCACGTCCCTTTACTCACTGACCGCCGAATCAAGTCAGCCGAGACCCCAAGGCCACGCTCCAGAGCCACTGGGGACAGGACAACCCTCGAACCTCCGCCTCCGGTGCCAATCCTCGAAAACAATCCCACTGGAAACGAGAAAGAGAATCAGCCACGGAGTTCTCAACCCCTGGCACGGTGAACAGAAACAAAACAAGCATTCAACCGCAAACCTTGCAACACTAACAACCGAAGTAATCTCAACACCGGAGGTGACGACGCCGATTGACTGTTAATCACCTGCACCACCCCCATGTTGTCACAATAAAAATGCACTCGTTTATTGCGTAGCCTGTCACCCCACAGTATTGTAGCCAACACTATCGGAAACCGCTCCAACAAGACCAAGTTCCCAAGAAAACCTGCTTCTCGCCACTCCCCCGGCCAGGGACCCGCACTCCATTGTCCCCCGCAATACACCCCATAACCGCCGGAACCCGATGCATCCGAGAATAACTCCAAGTCCACATTAGAGACAGGCGCCTCCAACCACATTCGCCCGGCCATTGAAACCCACCAAAAAGGCCTGCCATACCCGTAAGTCCTCCCTCACCTCCGAGGACAAACGCAAATAGTGAAACGGAACCACTACACCCGCCGAGGCCTGTGCCAGCCGTCGGCAGAACACCCTACCCATTGGCAATATCCTGCAGGCTAAATTCAACTTGCCCAGCACCGACTGGACCTTCCGCAACTGAACCCGCCTGGCCCGCACCAAAAAGGCCAAATCCTCCAACAAATCCGTAACCTTGTCCCCCGGCAACCGACATTCCATAGCCACAGTATCAATTTCAATCCCCAAAAAACGAAGCACCGTTGCCGGTCCTTCCATCTTTTCCTGGGCCAACGGCACTCCAAAACGAGCAGCCACCCATTCCATAGTCCTCAACAAAGCCGAACAAACCTGTGTTCCCGCGGGGCCGATAAACAAAAAGTCATCAAGATAGTGTAATACCGAATTCCAACCAGATTCCATCTTGATAACCCACTCCAAAAACGTACTAAAACATTCAAACAGCGAACAAGAAATCGCACAACCCATCGGCAAACAGCAATCTACATAAAAACTCCCCTCCCACTGAAAACCCATCAAGTGAAAACTCTCTGGATGGATCGGCAACAACCTAAACGCGGCCTCAATATCGGTCTTGGCCAACAAGGCCCCCTGACCAAAACGCCGTACCCACCGCACTGCCGCGTCAAACGAAGTATATGGAACTGAACACAGCTCCTCCGCTATACCATCATTCACCTCCCCACCCGGCGGAAAGGACAGGTGATGTATCAAACAAAACTTTTTGGGCTCCTTTTTGGGCACTAGCCCCAATGGTGATACCCAAAAATCCGGCAACGGCTGACAAACAAAAGGACCAACAACCCTTCCCGCAGCAACCTCCTTCTCAATCTTCTCAGCCACCACCCCCGGACAACGCAACGCCGAGGCCAGGTTCCACGGTACGGTCCCATCACCAACCGATTGACACGGAATTTTGAAACCGCACTGAAAACCATCCCGCAACAAAGCAGCCGCCTCTCTATTTGGGTACTTCTCTAAATAAGGCACCATCTCTCCCACCTTCACCGGCGTCACCCCTCTTTTGCCCAACCTCGGGTCCCTTACCTCTCCCCCTCCTGAAGCATTTTGACAGACTATGGGCGCCTCCGCAACCGGAGCACTCGTGTCTGAACCGGCACTCGGCCACCGACAATGGCCCTCGTTGTATTGCCAGCAACAGACCTTCCTCCCAACGCCAACCCCCGGCCCCCCCTCGAAAGGGCATAGACCCAGCCTTCGGAGCCGTCATCAATTTCATCCAAAGACTAATGTCCTTATGATCCCATCTAATGCTCGGTCTGACCGCCTTCCTCTGCCTAAACTGCTCATCGTATCTGAGCCACGCCACACCCCCATAAACCCGATGAGCCTCACCGATGGCATCCATATAACCGAACAACGCTGAGAAATGTTCCGGAGCCTTTTCCCCTACCACACTAGCAAATATGGCAAACGCCTGGAGCCAATTCTGAAATGTACGCGGAATGAGCCTATACCTCCTTTTCTCCTCCTCCTCCCGCTTACTTTCCTCAGGCTTACCCCTATCCAAATTGAACTTCTCTAACGGAAGCAGGGAGAATATCTCCACATATTCATCCCGCCATATTTTGTCCTTAACCTCCTGCTTCAGGTGCGCTCCCAACGGCCCCTCGAAGCAAACATAAACCTCACCCTTAGCCGCATCCGCCAACCGCACACCATCACCTAGCACACTCCCTTGTTTCGCTGACTCCCCCGCCGCAGATCCCGCAGACAACCCAGGTTGAGAACCCAAGCACTCCGCCCCAGCAACCACTCCCGTACCACCGGCACCTTGCAAAGGATCCCAAACCGCCGCCGGCGACACCGCTGCTCCCTGCCCCACGTTCGTCAACAGAGCCAACATACCAGATAACAGTTCCTGCGCTAACAACGCAGGACCCCCTCCCCCCACCTGACTAGGCACAGCATCCCCAATCCCCGCCCCCACCGCAACATGCCCAGATGTCCTCTCACCTGGCCGTCCCTGGGAAGAAGACCCAGCAGTCGTCGCTCCTCCACCAGACGTCACCGACGGGCCCCCACTCGATGATGGCACAGCATCCGGCACCTCTTCCACCGCCAAGACACCCGCCGCCTGTGGAGGATCCGCTTCAAGCTCTCCTTCCTCCATGCTCCGCCCGGATGAAGACCCACCGCTATGGCTCCTAGCGAGGGTGTGGGAACCCGATTCCTGGTCCCTGCCTCCTTGCCGAACCGCTGCGCCTAAGGACCTCCTGGCCCCGGCCACCGCATTCCCCACAGCCCCACACAGCGCCGCCTCCCCCTCATGTTCTGCTCTCCTGCCACACCGCCGCACCGGGGGCGGAAGCACCACTGGACCCCAGTCAGCGCTCCATCGTCCTGTCGCCGGCCCTCCACCAGGGGCCGCGACGCGCCACCACCTCGACTGTATCCTGCCGCGGCCCCCAGCGCCTGACCCCTCCTCCCGGCTGCGGCCTCCAGTCGCGGTCTCTCCTCACACTCCGATGCACGCAAGGCCGCGGCGGATCCCCGCCCGGCCGCCTCCCATCCATCCAGCAAGACTCCCCCCGCGGCAGCAGGTGAGTCAGTCGACCGCAGTCCCCCGCTCAGGGGCCTAGAACCGCCGCGCGCCGCACTACCGGACCTGGGGGCAGACCCAGCAGATGCCTGAGCCCCCCTCGCCTCCCCGGCCCGAGCCGCCACTGACCTCCCGCTGCGCCGCGGTGCCGATCGGGACGCCGGCACCGCCTCTCTCCTCTGTGGGCCGCGGGAAGGACTCCGCACCCGCCTCCTGACACGAGGGGTCGCCTCCGGGCTAAGCCGCTCCGGGGGGACCGAACGGCGCATCCTGGTCCTCACCTCCCCCGCTCCACTCGGACTAGGAACCGCACTCAAAGCCCCTGTCAGGTGATCCTGCAGCCACGCCGTCCCATGCTGCCGCGCCGTGTCTCACACCGCCGCCATCAAAGCCTCCAGGTCCGCCATAACTTCCTCGCTCTCTTCAACTACCCCGAGCCCCTCCCCTCACCTTCCTTTTATAATGTCCGCCAAACCGTACTCCAGCTCCACCCCTTAACTACCTCCCCTCTTACACGCTCCCAAACTCTTAACCCTTGCTTTGCCTGCAGTCTCCCCCCAAGTCAATACGCATTCCGCTAGGTCTGCGCCCCTGCTACATTGCTATTCTTACAATTGCCAGCTCACCGACTGTTGTGCGACGTGACCACGCGCTGTAACTGCACTTTCCACATGTTGGCCAGGCTTTGTGAGCAGCAGAGGGCAGTAGTTGAATACCAGCTGCAACATGGTCGTCGCCTTTCTAGTCAGCTTCTGCTCTTCACAAGTGAGGAGTGGGCATGGATGTCTGACCTCTGTGAGGTTTTAAGAAACTTTGAGGAATCAACACAGATTGTGAGCGTTGATAACGCTATTATCAGAGTAACCATCCCACTTCTTGTCTACTCAAACGCTCACTGCTCACAATTAAGGATGACAATTTGCATGTGGAAGAGGTGGAAATGGGGGAAGACATTACACTGGGTGATAGCCAGACCACTCTCAGTTTGTCTTCTCAGCACGAATTGGACGATGAAGAGGAGGAGGCGGCGCAGGAGACGGTTACCTCCGCTACAGAGGGTGGTACCCATGGAAGTTTAATTCCATCTGTTCAGCGTGAGTGGGCAGAAGAGGAGGAAGAGGATGAGGAGATTGAGAGTGATCCTCCTGATGATGACATATAATGTTTTAGAGGGTTAGCTCACCTGCAGGCCCGCATCTACAACTTTTTAGAGTTCAGCTCACCAGAAGGCCCGCACCTAAATTCTTTTACAGGGTCAGCTCACCAGCAGGCACGCACCTAAATTCTTTTACAGGGTCAGCTCACCAGCAGACCCGCACCTAAAATATTTTACAAGGTCAGGTCTTTAAGCTTCATATTGTGTATCTCATGAAAATGACTTTATTTTGTTCAGTTACGTTTTGTCCCCATTGACAATGAATGCAGACAAAACTGAAGCTTTTTTTTTTCTGTATTGAGAACCTATGACGGATCTCAATACAGGAAAATAGAAACGCTAACGGGGAAAGTAGCCTTATATGCTTTGCTTGTATTTTTTTGCATATTACCCCTATACAAGTAAGAAATCTCTGGCTTTTATATGCAGCCATTTATTGGCTTTTTACAGCATATTTAGCTTGCTCAGTAGTAAAGTTAAGTGACACAATAACGGTGAACTTCAGGCTTGCAAAATAGCTTTATATGCATCCTATTACTTTTATTGGTGTAGTCACTTATATTTAGAAGCACGTTCTTCAATGATCGTTAAATAATTAGAGCAAGGAAATGTGTAACACTGTTATATTAACCGAAAATCAATCTTGGCTCTGGAAGTTTGTAAAAAAAAATAATAAAAAAAAAAGTTCCAAATACTGGTACTGACGATATTTCTAAGGGCTCAGCACAGGCACGGGGGACACCTGTTTGTAAATAGCATGGTGTCCAAATGTTTGCATACAATAAGCACATAGTAGTAATGCCTTATGAACCCAGTGATAGGCACAGCTATTAGGCCATCTACACACTGGTGCAAGTGGATTTCTACACAACAATCTGCACGTGTTATTTTATTGCAAAGGGAGAAATGCATCCTAAAAGTTAGCACAAACAGCTGACTTACTGAGGATTTTTCCACACGAAAATCTTTGCGGAAAAACTTTATAACCTGTGACATTTGCAGGCAGCCTTAAAAGTGTTCTCTGGGAATTTGATGTTCATGGCCTGTCCTCAGGATAGGTCATCAATATCAGATCAGTGAGGGTGTGACTCCCAGCACCCTCACCGATCAGCTTTTCGAAGGGGTCACGGCACTCTGTGAGTGCTTAGGCCTCTTCATAGGCCTGTGACTTCTCCATACATTGGTCACTTGGCTTAGGCGCAGCTCAGTCTGATTCAAGTGAATGGGACTAAGCTGAAATACCAAGCTGTACAATGTACAGAGCTGTGTTTTGGTAAGCTGTGAGGAGAACACAGAGCTCCGGTCAGTGTAGTGGCCTCTTCAATTAGCTGATTGGAGAGGGTGCTGGGAGTCAGACCCCGGCCGATCAGATATCGATGACCTATCCTGAGGATCAGCCATCATATCAAATTCCCAAATATCCCCTTTAATGTTATAAAATGATCTTCTCACCAACAATGCAGGCACTGTCCACTTGCTGGTCTCCTCGTATCGTCCTCTTCGACATTCCCTCCTGTGAACTTTGTATGGATCATCAGCATTTGATGTACTGTAGATAGCCACACTGTAACTAATTTTGTCTCCTGCTTCTTGAAGGGTAGTGATGGACGAACATCTGCCGGGGCGAACCGCAAGTTCGTGGCGGGTCCCATTCATTTTAATGGCAGGCGAACCTGAAAAACCTTCCGCTCATATTTGCAGCCAAGAAATAATTACTAGAAGTACAAAAATAGTCCCAGAACATGGACAGTGACATACCAGATGTATTATTCGAATTTGTTTTCAATGTGAAATATCAGCAATATAATTTTCGCGTATGAGCATGCACAAATGCACTATATAGTACCCAAATGCACTATAAAGAAAGTATATTGGTATATAACACCCCGCTTCAATCATTTTTTTTGGGGGGGACTGGTATATCACACCAGTAGAAATGATTTGTTCCAATAACGCTTGTCCCTCTATATACCTGCAGTATCGCAGCAGAACCGCACACAACTGCCGCACACAATACAAATGCACTATAATATACTTTCTAACATAGAAAATATATAATAACATTGTACAAGGAAGGCAATCTATTAGAATATACATGAAAATTTAATAATTTTACTGTGAGGGTCCATTCACACGTCCGTAAGTGTTTTGCGTATCCGCAAAACACGAGCACCAGCAATGTGCATTTCGCAATTTGCTGACCGCACATCGCCGGCACTATAATAGAAAATGCCTAATCTTGTCTGCAATTGCGGACAAGAATAGGACATGTTCTATTTTTTTGCGGAAACGGAAGCACAGATGTGGAAGTGCGGATTCACGGATGCGGACAGAACATTCCGGCCCTATTGAAAATAAATGGGTCTGCACCCATTCCGCAAAATTGTGGAACGGATGCAGACCCATTTTGCGGACATGTGAATGGAAAAGCTATCCCTCAAAATGAAAATAAATGAAATTATTAAAGTTAACCAAAAAGCATAGATGTGGTCGGCAATAACAAGTGCTCGGCGGCACCAAATAAAAAAACAAATGTCCTACCACAATCGGGGGGTTCCAGTGCGCATCCATGAAACCAGGAGGAAAATAAAAAAAACATCCATCCCTAATCCCATCCCAAATCAAACACTGGGGTACAATCCACAATATTTGACCTAGAAAGGTAGAAATGTAATAATAGTTTATATTGGCAAAAATGATCATTGACACATACTTAATGAAATAAGGTATGACCATTAAGATGAGAATACCCCTTTAAGGCCATCTGTCCGCCAGCTGAAGCTGAACAGAAGATGGGTGTTGCAACAGGACAACGACCCAAAGCATAGAAGTAAATCAACAGCAGAATGTCTTAAACAGAAGAAAATACGCCTTCTGGAGTGGCCCAGTCAGAGTCCTGACCTCAACCCGATTGAGATACTGTGGCATGGCCTCAAGAAAGCGATTCACACCAGACATCCCAAGAATATTGCTGAACTGAACAAGAGGAATGGTCAAGAATGGTCAAGAATTACTCCTGACCGTTGTGCACGTCTGATCTGCAACTACAGGAAACGTTTGGTTGAAGTTATTGCTGCCAAAGGAGGTTCAACCAGTTATTAAATCCAAGGGTTCACATACTTTTTCCACCTGCATTGTGAATGTTTACATGGTCTGTTCAATTAAAACATGGTAACATTTAATTCTTTGTGTGTTATTAGTTTAAGCAGACTGTGATTGTCTATTGTTGTGACTAAGATGAAGATCAGATCACATTTTATGACCAATTTGTGCAGAAATCCATATCATTCCAAAGGGTTCACATACTTTTTCTTGCAACTGTAGCTCCAGCTGGCATAAAGCAATTTGAAAGTGTGAGGGGACTGCAGTGAGGCTATCTTTAGCAACTTTTGGTAATCTTTACAAGTAGGGATGAGCAAACTTCTGTTTTCAAGTTCGGCATACAAGGTTCGGGTTATCTAAGCATTCCGTTATGGATTTTGCTCCTACGGGCTATAAGTTATGATCCGTGGTAGTGGAATCCATAATGGAATTCTTAGATAACCCGAACCTTGTATGCCAAACTTGAAAACAGAAGTTTACTCATCCCTACTTACAAGTTCTCAGGAGGCAACGTTGACAAGGATGCTACCAGAAGACTAGCAAGTGGAGATCGCTGCTTTGGAGTAAAGCAGGTTCTTTGATACTAACTGAACTGCTGACCATTACTACCAACCGAGAAACCGTTTTTTATTAAAATGAACAGTGATGTGCTTGGATTTTTGAGGTTCACCTATTGTGCTCTGAGTCCTTACTTGGTTTATGGTCATTCATTTACTTTCTATTTGCAGAGAGGAGCTAGACCCCTTTGAGCAGGTTCTTTGCGTTCTGTTTTTACCATACATGTGTTTTATCCAGTGAGTCCGATTGCACAAAAGAAACAGATCAGTGACAAATCGACATCAACAGATTTAGCATATATCATATATTACTGCCGAGAAACAGGACAGCTGTATGGAAAATACGGTTGGCATATATTTCATCCCAGGCTGAAGGGATATTGGCGAGAACATCAAATTACTGTGGCAAATCAAGCAAAGCATACATTAAATCAGGTGATATTCACAGTAATAAAGCAGAGCTCCAAACTGGGAAGATAACGCTTAACTAAAATAGAATAAATATGGTCTAAGCAGCGCTGACATGCATAATCAAAACTTGTAGAGGTTTATGTAACACATTAGCGTTTAGGTAAGCCGTCCTCAGCAGAAGTGGAGCTGAAAAGAAGGCTGGGTAACTTACAATGAAAAGCAGGCATCAGAGCTGCTTCAACTACAACTACAGACTGAGACCCCTGTGTTGAACAGCATGGCGCCCTCTGATGGATGCCGTAGGAAATTTGCGGTAATTTACCTACTGGCGGGCACAACTAAAACTGCCTTGCTGTACCTATTATTACCCTGAAGCAAACACAAACAATTGTGGGTACGGCCACACAGTCAGATTTCTGGATGCAGTTTTGGAAGCCAAAATCAGGAATAGATCATAAAAGGAAAGAAAGTATAAAGGACAGATACAGCTTCTCCTCTTTTTTAATTCACTCCTTGTTTTCGCTTCCAAAATTGCATCAGGAAACTTGACTGTGTGACCGTACCCTTAGGCTACCTGCATATGTTGCAGATTAGGCTACTTTCACACTTGCGGCAGAGTGATCCGGCAATCTGCATGCAAACGGACAGCATTTGTAGACGGATCCAGATGCGGATCCGTCTCACAAATGCATTGCAAGAACAGATCCGTCTCTATTTTTTTTCACATTTTTAAAGGTCTGCGCATGCGCAGACAGGAAGGACCGATCCGGCATTGCAGTGTTTTTAATGCCGGATTCGGCACTAATACATTTCAATCTAAATTAATGTCCGATCCGGAATTTTGGCCAGAGATAATACACCGTTCAGTGACTGAACTGAAGACATCCTGATGCATCCTGAACGGATTGCTCCCCATTCATAATGCATGAATCTGATCAGTTCTTTTCCGGTATTGAGCCCCTAGGACGGAACTCAGCACCAAAAAAGAAAAACGCTAGTGTGAAAGTACCCTTAGATTTGTTTTTTTCCCATGTAGATTTTGTGTGGAAAAGATGCAGCGTAATACAGTACCAGCAAAGTGTATCAGATTAGACAAATCTCATGTACACTTAGCTTTTTTACTTAGGTGTGGAAATTGACCCACTGTGCAGATTTTTAAATCTGCAGCATGTCAATTTCCGTTGTCTTTTTTGTGTGTATTTCGCTCTTTTCAGTGGAAGGGTGAGATCTGTGGAAAATCCACATCAAAACTGCATTAAAAAGTCCAACATTTGCACCAAAAACGCAATAAATAGTGCACATTTATCTTCATTTTTTTGCATGTTTTTTGTGCAGTTTCATGCAGATTTTCTGCACTGAGTGCAGTAACCCTCAGGCTATCTGCACATGTTGCAGATTACGCAAGCTCTTTCCCTGTGGATTTTTAGGTGGAGAAACCGCAGCATAAGGCCTCATGCACACAACCGTATGTATTTTGCGGTCCACAAAAAACAGATTCACAAAAAATACGAATGGCGTCCGTGCGCATTCCGTATTTTGCGGAACGGAACAGCTGGCCCCTAACAGAACAGTCCTATTCTTGTCCGTAATGCGGACAATAATAGGAAATGTTCTATTTTTTTTGCAGAACGGAAATGGAATGCATACGGAGTAACTTCTTTTTTTTTTATGCTGACCCATTGAAATAAATATGGTCAAAAAAAACTAAACGGAACAGGCACGGAAAGAAAATACATTTGTGTGCATGAGCCCTAATACAGGACAAGCTACGTGAATGAGATTCCACAGATCTCATGTACACTTTGCATATTTTTTCCAATGCGGAAATTGACCTGCCATACGGATTTTGAAATTCACAGCATGTCAATATATTCTGCGGATTCATCTTTTGCAATGCAAAGGTTGAGATTGGTGCAAATCCGCATCAATCTGCAACAAAATCCGCAAGTAGGGCTACTTTCACACTGGGGTTTTGGTTTCCGCTTGTGAGATCTGTTTCAGGACTCTCACAAGCGGTCCAAAACGGATCAGTTTTGCCCTAATGCATTCTGAATGGATAAGGATCCGTTCAGAATGCATCAGTTTGCCTCCGTTTCGCCTCCATTCCGCTCTGGAGGTTGACGACAAAAACGCTGCTTGCAGCGTTTTGGTGTCCGCTTGACGATGCGGAGGCAAAAGGATCCGTCCTGACATACAATGAAAGTCAATGGGGACGGATCTGTTTTCAATGACACAATGCAAAACGGATCCGTCCCCCATTGACTTTCAATGGTGTTTAAGACGGATCCGCCTTGGCTATGTTAAAGATAATACATGCAAGACTATGCTGCTTGAGTGACAAGGAATCCGTACTGCCCGCGTGTGGAAAGGGAAGGGATCAGAGTAGGAATATTGATGTAATGGCAGCAGTAATTAGAGGTTGCAGCTAGGAAAGAAATGGTAAAGAAATACCCCTTTAAAACAAAGTGATCTATAGCAATAGCCGAACTGAATCTGTAATTTACCTATTTAAGAATACATTTGTCATCATAAACACTCCAACAGTTTGGGCTGATGCACTTGACTATATTATAGGGTTATATAGAGTTGTAAATCTAGTATTCTCCATTGGATGCTACATAAGAAACCTTGCATAATTTGGTGTTTTAGGGCCACCCCGCCTTGTGAGGTTGCTCCTCCTTTCTGGGAAGCCCCAACTCCTTGCCGAGCAGTAAAGAAGTGTGGAAACCCTAAATGCACTATATTGAGACACTTTTTTAGATTTTTGGAGCAGACACATTAGGAAATCTTGGCCTGAAGGTGTCTAAGGCCTTTTGCACACTAATGTATTTTCATTCCGTGTCCGTTCCGGACCGATACGGAACCATTCATTTCAATGGGTCCACAAAAAAAACTGAAGGCACTCCGTATTTCCATTCCACAAAAAAATAGAACATGTCCTATTTTTGTCCGCATTACGGACAAGGATAGTCCTGTTCTATTAGGGGCCAGCTGTTTTGTTCCGCAAAATATTTAATGCATACGGATGTCATCTGTATTTTTTGCGGATCAGTTTTTTTGCGGACCATAAATACATACGGTCGTGTGCAAGAGGCCTAACTCTGTAGTACAGGGTCACAGAGAGGGTACAGTCTCCATGTGCGTGATGCCTGTTGTTACGCTGAGCGCTCCGGGTCCCCTGCTGGCCTTGGAGCGCTCACAGCGTATGCCCCCAGGCAGCACTCCAGCGTCTCGGCGTGTGCGTCCTCGCTCTCTAGGGCGCCCGTGCGCCGGGACTCTTAGATTTAAAGGGCCAGTGCACCAGTGATTGGGGCCTGCTCCAAAAGGGTTATTAAGGGTTAAGGTTTGTGAGAGGCAGTGCTGACTTAATTAGGCTGCACCTGTGCACTGCCCATTTATACCTTCTCCTCCCACAGCTTCCCGCCGGATCTTTGTGCCTTGTGCCTCAGAGAAAGCGTTCCCTACTGTGTTAGTTTGCCTTGCCTGTTGCCGAACCCGTTGCTACCGTCTACTCGCCTTTGAACCTTGCCGCCTGCCCTCATCTCTGCTACGTCCGACTACGCTCTTGCCTTCTCCCTGTGTACCACGCCTTATCAGCTGCCAGAGAGGTTGAGTTGTTACTAGGGGACACGACCTGGTAGTTACCGCTGCAGCAAATCCATCCCGCTTTGCGGCGGGCTCTGGTGAAGACCAGTAACTGCTTAGAACCGGTCCTTTAGTACAACCCGCGCCATCGCCTCTCTGGTCCAGAGGATCCACTACCTGTCCTGCCGGTTCGTGACACCTGTGTTTATCAGGTATCTCTGCAGCCCTATGTAAAGCAAGCGACAAGCTCTATAGCCATTAGAATGTGTATATATAATGCGATTCAAATCACCCTGTCCATTGCTCAATAGCTGACAGTATTGCCTGTAGCCAAGGTGCCGTAAGTTATCCTTTTCTAAAGCTTACACACATCACTTGGGCTTTGAATAGAACTCCCTTCAAACAGGTTAATGAGAATTAGCGAATGCATTGTCTGCCAGATCAAAGAATACCAGGCGATTGAACTGACCCTGCTGATTTCCAATTGATAAGGACAGTCACTTTTCTTGTAGATAAATGTGCTATTTCATAGTATAGTCTGTAAATGTGTCATTCCCTGGAGCTGTTCTGAGTAATCATGGCTGCAGAAGGTACCGTTCGTATAAAGCATATACTGTATGTCTAGAAATCAAAGATACTGGGAACTCTCGGATATGCGACCAATATTGAATTTATTAATTAGAAATATGACACCATAAAATATCTATTAAAACAATAAATACAGCTAGTTGGCTTATTCGCAATAGTATTTCCAATCACTAGCAGCATTCAGAGGTGTAAGTCCATTAATTCGAATCGGCGATCCGAATTTCTTAAATAGAAACAATGTTTGTTGGAGCAATAAGATCGACAAAGTCCGAATTAAATTTCAACAAAATTCGAATCGATAATAATGTCTTTTCCACTAATCAGTTTGCATGAAAGTGCTTGATGAATATTCGTACAGCGGCGTCCCGCTACATTAACTTCTCAGTGGCGTCCCACTGAGACGAATTACTGTGTATGCCAACCCACGATAGATAGATAGCCTTACCATTCGAAGTAGCTGAATGCCTGTGTAATACTTTGGGCGTTGGTCTTGGTATACATTCGACCGTGGTCTTTCGAGTTGTAATGAAAACTTGAGTCTGTTTTTTCCACACCGGCCGCTTGTTCGCACCTGAATTATACTCACTATGTGCGATCTTTCTCAAGCTTCCGAACGTTTTGTGGATACAGGCACTGACTTTACCAGGCAATATTCTTCATCATTAGTCCATATGTTGTAGTTGGATCCTTTGGGGGGGGACCCATTGTCTGAGATGGGAATACCCCTTTAACATTACATCCATGTGTACTCGCTAACCTTAGAACCACCACCAAACTAAAATATTTCTCAGGAAACAAATATATCAATAATTTGTGATTTTTATAATATAGAGATATAAAATTGTAAAAAATGATAATATAGTAAAATAGCAATAGCTGGCACATGGAAGATACCAGAGGACTAAAGGGTGGTTACAGTAACCTGAGACTATTAAATATACCCATATCTTACAACTAAAAAGCCATAGTGGCCCAGTACAACCACTGGTATGACAGAGGACAAATGCTAGGTTAGATACCAACCTGTCAGACACCACGCTGCAACTTGCGTTTCGCATATAGCTTAATAATGTTACTGTTACATAATGTTGTATGTGTTCTGCCATAAACTTATCCTTTAGCATATGAGAAGGTTCTCTGAAATGTATCTAGAATATTATGTATATGCATTGTACATAATATTGTCACATCCTTATTCTGTATAGAGTCATTTACCATGTCCAATAAACTGATTTACTATGATTTTAGATTTACCTGACAAACATTCCGGGCACATCTCCAGATTTATCTTCATTGCTTTTTATGACTCCTAGCGGAATTATTTTCCTATGCCCATCTAAGCCATATGAGTAAATTCTGGAAGAAGATGATTAGTGCACAGAGGTTTAAATAGTATAGAATATTTTAAGGCCTCGCAGGTTTGTTTCTATAACAGGTTTGCTTATGCAATTTAGAGAGAATTGGTTTGGGAACATAAGCAGCCATTTTCCCTGTGGTTGAAATCCAGATGTCTTCTGCAGTGCATGGTTAACTTCAGATGACAATATGCACAGGCTCTAGGGAGATATAGTCAGCTGACAGCAGCTGACTAATTCTGCACTTATGTTAAATGACTGTAGTTAAACTAGTGGCCCACCTCTGCATCTGGATCACAATCTGATATAGCACCGGTGATGGTTGACCTTGGTGTCACTGCAGTCTCTGGGCAGAATATTCTTAAAGATGTCCTGTCTTGTATTATACAAATCCCCATAGGGCCAAGTGTCCACTAGATATATCACTGTTCAACTCTACTTTTTAGTAACTAGTATGGCAGCTAACAAGCAGTTTGGATATCATCACCAACTAAATATATAAAAGCCAAGGGTAGGTCAGTTTTGACCTTCTAGATCAGGGATAAACAACCTCTGGAACTCCAGCTGTTTTTAAACTATGACTCCCAGCATGCACTCTTGCTTTGCTATTCTCAGAACTCCCACAAAATTGAATGGAGTATGCTGTGAAGTGTAGTTTCCCCATGGCTGGAGTGCCAGACATTGCTGATCTCTGCTCTAGGTGCACAATTGCATAAGGCCAGAAGTGAATACAAGAGTAGAATTACAAGGGTTTGTTATATACTTTTCCCTTCCTTTCAACACAAAGGAAGAAGGTAAGGCTCTGTATGAACTGTATTTGAACCTACCGTTGGGCATATAAGCTCTGGGCCATCAGCAGCATCTGTCATCCCATTGTTAAAAAAAAAAGTGGTGGCATTTTGTAAACAAAGGTGGAACAAGTGGCAAGTGATTGACTTCAAAGGCTACTCTAAATGTTTTTTTTTTTATCCTGAACTTTCAGAACGCACTATGGTGTAAGAGCCTTGGCCCACCAGAGGATGCTCTAGTACGCTGTTGGGCCACTCCAATGCTGCTCTTCAACGAGCCTAAGCTTGACAATACAACCAAACCTATAGAAGTATAATAGGCTTCATTGAGGGTGTGGCCTGGAACAAAAAGAAATGTTCCAAAAGATTCCATAGGCTTGCATAGGACACCACCAAAAATATTCTTGACATATTCCACATTAAATGAGCCTAAATAGCAAATTTTAGGCATATGTCTACATCACAGACCATTATTTGAGCTCTACCAAGCGACTCAGCCTCTTCATTTTCTGACTCCGAGTTTCTATGGTTTGTCGTTGGAATCTGCCAGTACTGGCAGTGGGACTGCACGCACACTCGTCCAGTCCCATTGCAGGGAATGGGAGATTTCAACATTATACTCCAAGTCAGAAAACAAATTATGAGAATCACAGGGCGCAAATCCAACCAATGACATCCCTTTTTTTTTTTGCAGGAAAAAAATTGGATGGGGACAGCACCTTATCAAGTGGAGTTTTCATTCTAGATGCTATGTTTCGGCCAGTGAGGCCTTTTTCAAGCATGAAAAAGTCCTCACTGACTTGAAAAAGGCCTCACTGGCCGAAACGTAGTATCTGGAATAGAAGCTCCACTTAAGGAAGTGCTGTGTCCATCACATTTTTTTACAGTACTGCTGATCATCTGATCCCTGTGGGGGAACTTACCACTCCCCTGTAGACGTGCACCCGCTGCTCACTGAACTAGGCATGCTGTCCTGCCCTCCTTTTTTTCAAATCCTTTGTTTTTTGCAGTGATATGCACACAACCATAATTTTGGTCTGCATCCGATCCAGAATTCTTTGCAGGCCAAAAGTGGACCCATTCATTTCTACGAGTCTGGAAAAAAGTGCAGACAGCACACAAATTTCATCATTTTGGTGTCCGCATTTTTGTAGCCATTCTGCAAATTATAAAACATATCTTATTCTTGTCCATTTTGGGGCAAGAAAAGCCAGTTCTAGTAGAAAAATTGTAAACTCCAAGAGCCCGTTCACACGGTGGAATTTTTGTGTGGACACCGCTCCGGTGTCTGCATGGTGTCTGCCTCTCTGGTGGTTTTAAAGCCGCAACCGGGCCAACAAGGGACATGTCACTTCTTAGCTTGGTGTGCAGCCGCCCCTTGAAACCAGGGCAGCTGTCTGCTCACAGTGTAACTCCGTTCAGTGGAACTAAACTGTGGGTGCATTCATGGCATCTAAAGTGAACAACTGGGGAGGTTTTTGTGGCAGATTTTGTCAGCATCAATATTTACCGTGTGAGTGGTCCCTAATAGTCATTTTCTCTTTAGCAGTTACATGACTACCTAGAAGGTAGTGTTGACCACAACGTTGATGCTAGGTTGCACACTAGGGCAATTGCATTATTGCTGTCTACCAATATAATGAGCTATTGTGATTAATGAATGCTTTATACCAGGGATCAGTAATCTCCGAAACACCAGCTGTACTGAAACTACAACTACCAGAATGCTCTGTTCACTTATATGAGAGTAAAAAGAACAGAGCATTCTGGTAGTTGTAGTTTCAGAACAGCTGCTGTGCCGGAGATTACTGATCCCATGATGCATGCTGGGAGTTGGGTTGCTGAAGGTTGCTGATCTCTGCTATATACCATAAGAAATATATTCTGCATTGTCACCCCGAGAAAATGGTAATCAATGACCTTATGAAACTACTGACCAGAACACATGACCACAACATACCTCCCAATTACTATACTTTCAGCGAACCAAACTGTATTCTGGTTGTAACAGAGAAGAGAGATTTACTGTACTCTTTCACTTACTAGATAGATGAGCAGCCAGGCATATATTTTTATTACAGCCTGAAAGATTGCAATTACCGAGTGAGAATTTGTAGTCCTCCACAGTATAAAGAGCAGTCATCAGTTCACATATCATTGAAATGTGCTTCATCAATGCTAGAAGTAGGAAGAGCTGCACCATGGTCACATTTCTTATTCATTAAATCCCACTGGTTTTTCTTCATTTTTACTCCAGTATTCCCTATACTAGGTTACGTCATCAAGACTATAGTGCCAATGTTTTACAGGGATATATAACAATGGTAGGTACAGTTGTCCTTACAGTATATACAGACAAGAAAATTGAATTACTTTCAATTACATTTCATTGCACAGCCACATAATTAGGGATGCTGACCCAACAGATCAATATTTTAATCAACAAGTCCATCAAACAAGAACATTCTTAATTTTGTTACAAGAACTGCTGAATACACCCCCCCCCCCCCCCCAAACTTGGGTATGAGACATTGAGGGGTTGAAAGTGCAATTTCAATGCACAATTCTTGACTAAAAGGATCGAAAGCTTACTTTCACCATGACATCTCCAACTACCAAATAAACTGCCTTCACAGACATACTAAAATCCATTATCCCATCAACCTCGGAATCAATGGGGAAAATGAAACGGTGGGGTAGTGGGAACTTCTAAATCTTGGCACCACTGTAGAAGAGGACCATCCCCTCCTTGTGTCCTCCTAGACATCCATACTTTTTCCATCACCATCTTGTATCCTTCTATAGACCCACACTTGTTCCATCTGCAGAGAACAGCAGGGAAGGGTGTGGAGGACGAGGTGAGCAGTAGTTATGGCTAGGGATGAGCGAACTCGAACTGTATAGTTCGGGTTCGTACCGAATTTTGGGGTGTCCGTGACACGGACCCGAACCCGGACATTTTCGTAAAAGTCCGGGTTCGGTGTTCGTCGCTTTCTTGGCGCGTTTGTGACGCTTTCTTGGCGCTTTTTGAAAGGCTGCAAAGCAGCCAATCAACAAGCGTCATACTACTTGCCCCAAGAGGCCGTCACAGCCATGCCTACTATTGGCATGGCTGTGATTGGCCAGAGCACCATGTGACCCAGCCTCTATTTAAGCTGGAGTCACATAGCGCCGCCCGTCACTCTGCTCTGATTAGCGTAGGGAGAGGTTGCGGCTGCGACAGTAGGGCGAGATTAGGCAGATTAACTCCTCCAAAGGACTTGATTAATCGATCGATCTGCAGCTGTGCATCATTGAGCTGCTGAAATTCAAATGCTCACTGTTTTTAGGCTGCCCAGACCGTTTGTCAGTCACTTTTTTCTGGGGTGATCGGCGGCCATTTTGTGTCTTGTGCGGTGCTCCGACCAAGTGCATCCAAGCTGCGACCAAGTGCATTTAACCCTCAATGGTGTGGTTGTTTTTTGGCTAAAGCCTACATCAGGGTGAAGCTGTCACACCAAGTGCATTTAACCAGCAATAGTCTGTTAATTTTTTGGCCATATACTAAATCAGGGGCAAGCTGCGCCCGTCACCAAGTGCATTTAACCAGCAATAGTCTGTTCATTTTTTGGCCATATACTACATCAGGGGCAAGCTGCGCCCGTCACCAAGTGCATTTAACCCTCAGTAGTGTGGTTGGTCAAGCTGTCACACCAAGTGCATTTAACCAGCAATAGTGTGGTTATTTTTTGGCCATATCCCAGTCTAATTCTGTCACTAAATCCATTTTTTGTTCAGGGTTGAAATACAATTCCCAATTTAGCAATTTCATAATTTAGTGGTTCCTGCTATATCAGAGCTATTTGAAATCTATCCCTAAAAGGGTATATAATATTCAAGGTGCACATAGGGTCATTCAGAATAACTTCACACACACGCTACTGTGCATTTCCAAGTCTAATTCTGTCACTAAATCCATACCGGTCACCCAGCGCCTAAATACTAGGCCTCAAATTTATATCCCGCTTAATCTGTCGTTACCGCTGTCCTGTTGTGGATGGGCAAGTTATTTAGTGTCCGCCAATAGTGATGAGCGGCAGGGGTCATATTCTAATTCGCGATATTTCGCGAATATTTTTTAGAATATTCGTTGAATATTCGAAAATTCGAAAATTCGCGATTTTTTTTTAAAAAAAAAATCGGCAAGGCAATGATTGTGTAATATGCGAATTTTTCGTAATTCGAATTTTCGGATTCGAATTTTTATTGCGAATTTTTCAACTATTAGACAAAGAAGATTATAGCACTATATTAGCTAAATCGCTCTATATATTTTTTTTTCGAATATTCGCTATATTGCTATAACTTCGTTTTTTCGAATATTTGTAATATATAGCAATATAGCGAATATTCGAAAAAACGAATATAGAGCAATTTACAGTGCTATAATCTTCTTTGTCTAAAAGTTGAAAAAATCGAATCCGAAAATTCGAATTACGAAAATTCGCATATTACACAATCATTACCTTGCCGATTTTTTCAAGAAAAAAAAAATGGTGCATTTTCGAATATGACCCCTGCCGCTCATCACTACTCCTAAAGTCAAGTATATTGCAGCCTTATTGGCCCACAAGCTAGAAGCAGGAAGGGATCATGTGTACTGATTAAAAAAAAAAAAAAAAAAAAATCGGAAAAAATCGAATATTCGAAATTTCGAATATATAACTATATTCAAAATATTCGCGAATTTTCGAAGTACCTATATTCGCAATAAAAATTCGAAATTCGAATATTCGTGATCAAAACTATCCGCCAAAGCACATTTTTTTGTTCTGGGTTGAAATACAATTCGCAATTTAGCAATTTCATAATTTAGTGGTTTCTGCTATATCAGAGCTATTTGAAATCTATCCCTTAGGCTACTTTCACACGAGCGTTCGATCGGATCCGTTCTGAACGGATCCGATCATAATAATGCAGACGGAGGCTCCGTTCAGAACGGATCCGTCTGCATTATATTGGCATATAAAAGCTAAGTGTGAAAATAGCCTCAGACGGATCCGTCCAGACTTTCAATGTAAAGTCAATGGGGGACGGATCCGCTTGAAGATTGAGCCATATTGTGGCATCTTCAAACGGATCCGTCCCCATTGACTTACATTGTAAGTCTGGACGGATCCGCACGCCTCCGCACGGCCAGGCGGACACCCGAACGCTGCAAGCAGCGTTCAGGTGTCCGCCTGGCCGTGCGGAGGCGAGCGGAGCGGAGGCTGAACGCCGCCAGACTGATGCAGTCTGAGCGGATCCGCATCCATTCAGACTGCATCAGGGCTGGACGGAAGCGTTCTGCTCCGCTCGTGAGCTCCTTCAAACGGAGCTCACGAGCGGACAGCAGAACGCTCGTGTGAAAGTAGCCTAAAAGGGTATATAATATTCAAGGTGCACATAGGGTCATTCAGAATAACTTCACACACACGCTACTGTGCATTTCCAAGTCTAATTCTGTCACTAAATCCATACCGGTCACCCAGCGCCTAAATACTAGGCCTCAAATTTATATCCCGCTGAATTTGAATACAATACATTGGGCCAAATAATATTTTTGTTGTTGTGGTGAACCATAACAATGAGGAAAACATCTAGTAAGGGACGCGGACGTGGACATGGTCGTGGTGGTGTTAGTGGACCCTCTGGTGCTGGGAGAGGACGTGGCCGTTCTGCCACATCCACACGTCCTAGTGTACCAACTACCTCAGGTCCCAGTAGCCGCCAGAATTTACAGCGATATATGGTGGGGCCCAATGCCGTTCTAAGGATGGTAAGGCCTGAGCAGGTACAGGCATTAGTCAATTGGGTGGCCGACAGTGGATCCAGCACGTTCACATTATCTCCCACCCAGTCTTCTGCAGAAAGCGCACAGATGGCGCCTGAAAACCAACCCCATCAGTCTGTCACATCACCCCCATGCATACCAGGGAAACTGTCTCAGCCTCGAGTTATGCAGCAGTCTCTTATGCTGTTTGAAGACTCCGCTGGCAGGGTTTCCCAAGGAGCATCCACCTAGCCCTTCCCCAGCGGTGAAAGACATAGAATGCACTGACGCACAACCACTTATGTTTCCTGATGATGAGGACATGGGAATACCACCTCAGCATGTCTCTGATGATGACAAAACACAAGTGCCAACTGCTGCGTCTTTCTGCAGTGTGCAGACTGAACAGGAGGTCAGGGATCAAGACTGGGTGGAAGACGATGCAGGGGACGATGAGGTCCTAGACCCCACATGGAATGAAGGTCGTGCCACTGACTTTCACAGTTCGGAGGAAGAGGCAGTAGTGAGACCGAGCCAACAGCGTAGCAAAAGAGGGAGCAGTGGGCAAAAGCAGAACACCCGCCGCCAAGAGACTCCGCCTGCTACTGACCGCCGCCATCTGGGACCGAGCACCCCAAAGGCAGCTTCAAGGAGTTCCCTGGCATGGCACTTCTTCAAACAATGTGCTGATGACAAGACCTGAATGGTTTGCACGCTGTGCCATCAGAGCCTGAAGCGAGGCATTAACGTTCTGAACCTGAGCACAACCTGCATGACCAGGCACCTGCATGCAAAGCATGAACTGCAGTGGAGTAAACACCTTAAAACCAAGGAAGTCACTCAGGCTCCCCCTGCTACCTCTTCTGCTGCTGCCGCCTCGGCCTCTTCCTCCGCCTCTGGAGGAACGTTGGCACCTGCCGCCCAGCAAACAGGGGATGTACCACCAACACCACCACCACCTCCGTCACCAAGCGTCTCAACCATGTCACACGGCAGCGTTCAGCTCTCCATCTCACAAACATTTGAGAGAAAGCGTAAATTCCCACCTAGCCACCCTCGATCCCTGGCCCTGAATGCCAGCATTTCTAAACTACTGGCCTATGAAATGCTGTCATTTAGGCTGGTGGACACAGACAGCTTCAAACAGCTCATGTCGCTTGCTGTCCCACAGTATGTTGTTCCCAGCCGCCACTACTTCTCCAAGAGAGCCGTGCCTTCCCTGCACAACCAAGTATCCGATAAAATCAAGTGTGCACTGCGCAACGCCATCTGTAGCAAGGTCCACCTAACCACAGATACGTGGACCAGTAAGCACGGCCAGGGACGCTATATCTCCCTAACTGCACACTGGGTAAATGTAGTGGCAGCTGGGCCCCAGGCGGAGAGCTGTTTAGCGCACGTCCTTCCGCCGCCAAGGATCGCAGGGCAACATTCTTTGCCTCCTGTTGCCACCTCCTCCTTCTCGGCTTCCTCCTCCTCTTCTTCCACCTGCTCATCCAGTCAGCCACACACCTTCACCACCAACTTCAGCACAGCCCGGGGTAAACGTCAGCAGGCCATTCTGAAACTCATATGTTTGGGGGACAGGCCCCACACCGCACAGGAGTTGTGGCGTGGTATAGAACAACAGACCGACGAGTGGTTGCTGCCGGTGAGCCTCAAGCCCGGCCTGGTGGTGTGTGATAATGGGCGAAATCTCGTTGCAGCTCTGGGACTAGCCAATTTGACGCACATCCCTTGCTTGGCGCATGTGCTGAATTTGGTGGTGCAGAAGTTCATTCACAACTACCCCGACATGTCAGAGCTGCTGCATAAAGTGCGGGCCGTCTGTTCGCGCTTCCGGCGTTCACATCCTGCTGCTGCTCGCCTGTCTGCGCTACAGCGTAACTTCGGCCTTCCCGCTCACCGCCTCATATGCGACGTGCCCACCAGGTGGAACTCCACCTTGCACATGCTGGACAGACTGTGCGAGCAGCAGCAGGCCATAGTGGAGTTTCAGCTGCAGCACGCACGGGTCAGTCGCACTACAGAACAGCACCACTTCACCACCAATGACTGGGCCTCCATGCGAGACCTGTGTGCCCTGTTGCGCTGTTTCGAGTACTCCACCAACATGGCCAGTGGCGATGACGCCGTTATCAGCGTTACAATACCAATTCTATGTCTCCTTGAGAAAACACTTAGGGCGATGATGGAAGAGGAGGTGGCCCAGGAGGAGGAGGAGGAGGAGGAAGAGGGGTCATTTTTAGCACTTTCAGGCCAGTCTCTTCGAAGTGACTCAGAGGGAGGTTTTTGGCAACAGCAGAGGCCAGGTACAAATGTGGCCAGCCAGGGCCCACTACTGGAGGACGAGGAGGACGAGGATGAGGAGGAGGTGGAGGAGGATGAGGATGAAGCATGGTCACAGCGGGGTGGCACCCAACGCAGCTCGGGTCCATCACTGCTGCGTGGCTGGGGGGAAAGGCAGGACAATGACAATACGCCTCCCACAGAGGACAGCTTGTCCTTACCCCTGGGCAGCCTGGCACACATGAGCGACTACATGCTGCAGTGCCTGCGCAACGACAGCAGAGTTGCCCACATTTTAACCTGTGCGGACTACTGGGTTGCCACCCTGCTGGATCCACGCTACAAAGACAATGTGCCCACCTTACTTCCTGCACTGGAGCGTGATAGGAAGATGCGCGAGTACAAGCGAACGTTGGTAGACGCGCTACTGAGAGCATTCCCAAATGTCACAGGGGAACAAGTGGAAGCCCAAGGCCAAGGCAGAGGAGGAGCAAGAGGTCGCCAAGGCAGCTGTGTCACGGCCAGCTCCTCTGAGGGCAGGGTTAGCATGGCAGAGATGTGGAAAACTTTTGTCAACACGCCACAGCTAACTGCACCACCACCTGATACGCAACGTTTTAGCAGGAGGCAACATTTCACTAACATGGTGGAACAGTACGTGTGCACACCCCTCCACGTACTGACTGATGGTTCGGCCCCATTCAACTTCTGGGTCTCTAAATTGTCCACGTGGCCAGAGCTAGCCTTTTATGCCTTGGAGGTGCTGGCCTGCCCGGCGGCCAGCGTTTTGTCTGAACGTGTATTCAGCACGGCAGGGGGCGTCATTACAGACAAATGCAGCCGCCTGTCTAAAGCCAATGTGGACAAGCTGACGTTCATAAAAATGAACCAGGCATGGATCCCACAGGACCTGTCCGTCCCTTGTCCAGATTAGACATTAACTACCTCCCCTTAACTATATATTATTGGACTCCAGGGCACTTCCTCATTCAATCCTATTTTTATTTTCATTTTACCATTATATTGCGAGGCTACCCAAAGTTGAATGAACCTCTCCTCTGTCTGGGTGCCGGGGCCTAAATATATGCCAATGGACTGTTCCAATGTTGGGTGACGTGAAGCCTGATTCTCTGCTATGACATGCAGACTAATTCTCTGCTGACATGAAGACAGATTCTCTGTTACGGGACCTCTCTCCTCTGCCTGGGTGCTGGGCCTAAATTTATGAAAATGGACTCTTACAGTGGTGGGTGACGTGAAGCCTGATTCTCTGCTATGACATGAAGACTGATTCTCTGCTGACATGAAGCCAGATTGTCTGTTACGGGACCTCTCTCCTCTGCCTGGGTGCTGGGCCTAAATATATGCCAATGGACTGTTGCAGTGGTGGCTGACGTGAAGCCTCATTCTCTGCTATGACATGCAGACTAATTCTCTGCTGACATGAAGCCAGATTGTCTGTTACGGGACCTCTCTCCTCTGCCTGGGTGCTGGGCCTAAATTTATGAAAATGGACTCTTACAGTGGTGGGTGACGCGAAGCCTGATTCTCTGCTATGACATGAAGACTGATTCTCTGCTGACATGAAGCCAGATTGTCTGTTACGGGACCTCTCTCCTCTGCCTGGGTGCTGGGCCTAAATATCTGACAATGGACTGTTGCATTGGTGGCTGACGTGAAGCCTGATTCTCTGCTATGACATGCAGACTAATTCTCTGCTGACATGAAGCCAGATTGTCTGTTACGGGACCTCTCTCCTCTGCCTGGGTGCTGGGCCTAAATTTATGACAATGGACTGTTGCAGTGGTGGCTGACGTGAAGCCTGATTCTCTGCTATGACATGCAGACTGATTCTCTGCTGACATGAAGCCAGATCCTCTGTTACGGGACCTCTCTCCTCTGCCTGGGTGCTGGGCCTAAATTTATGAAAATGGACTGTTGCAGTGGTGGGTGACGTGAAGCCTGATTCTCTGCTATGATATGAAGACTGATTCTCTGCTGACATGAAGCCAGATTCTCTGTTACGGGACCTCTCTCCTCTGCCTGGGTGCCGGGGCCTAAATATCTGAGAATGGACTGTTCCAGTGGTGGGTGACGGGAAGCCAGATTCTCTGCTATGGGACCTCTCTCCAATTGATTTTGGTTAATTTTTATTTATTTAATTTTTATTTTAATTCATTTCTCTATCCACATTTGTTTGCAGGGGATTTACCTACATGTTGCTGCCTTTTGCAGCCCTCTAGCCCTTTCCTGGGCTGTTTTACAGCCGTTTTAGTGCCGAAAAGTTCGGGTCCCCATTGACTTCAATGGGGTTCGGGTTCGGGACGAAGTTCGGATCGGGTTCGGATCCCGAACCCGAACATTTTCGGGAAGTTCGGCCGAACTTCTCGAACCCGAACATCCAGGTGTTCGCTAAACTCTAGTTATGGCCCAAAGTTAGTTTTGGTACTCAAAGTTTACAGTGGCAATCTCCTGTTTTGGTTCTGTTTGGGGCCAAGCAGTGACAAGAGGGCACACATTTTCTTCCCTTGGGGCACTCTCTGGGGTTGGAGCTTCTGCTTGGTGGTAGTTGGGGTGCCTTTGATGTTATGCATTTGTCTGCGTTCAAGGCAGGAGAGCAGGTATAATGGCTGGTGGAGTCAGTAATTAGGTCAGTTGGAATCAATATAAATAAGTCTCTCTTTACCAAAGTGCAGAATGGGAGTAGTATAGTAACAACGCCCAGTTCCAAAGCATATAACACTGTGAAGTCATTCCCCAATAACAGAGTATGGACAGCGATAATAATGGAGTTTGTAGTACTCTCTGTCTCTCTCTCTAAAGTGTTTCTCAAGGACTATAAGCATGCAGTGAGGTTCTTGTTAAATGTTTCTGCAATTCTCAGGCTGAGGGGTACAGATATAGGATATGGTTGGCCTAACGGTCTCAGAGTGTGAAAGGGTACATTACCAATGTTCTCTCTCACACCAGCAAAGTCTCTCTGCCATAAACGTGCACCATACCTTGCTGTCTGACTCTAGTGCTTGGCCTTGAGGTTTCTAGACCTTCTAATTTCATTCTTTCTGTAGCACTTTGGTAAAGTTGCTTCCTCGGCTGTAGAAATTTCAGAGACAGGTATTCTGAACTTGGGCCTAGCTTATGTCATACTCAACGAGAACGAAAGGGATCCAGTTGTCAACAAGGATGACTATCTCCTCCTTCGTCATTGTTCGTTAAGGTTTCTGTGTGTAAACTTACAAAAAATGCTCCTGCCCACTGGAGAGTATTTAGATAAAATTGTATAAACCTACAGTGGGGCAGCATGGACACCATCCTTTTTAATCACATTATGCCAGAAAACTGTAATTGCGTTAATAAATCTCCCGAGTGTCTGTTCCACATTCTTATCAGATTGATTGCAGTTTGTAGAGAAGGCTCATGGTATGAATTCAATTCCACACAATGCACTTTTGTCGATTAATGGGGTTTCTAATATTTAGTGAAATAACATGTCAAAATTGATGCAGATATGTGAGTTGTGCAAAATGAATGGTGCATCTGAAGAATACCTGTGTTAGAAAGAAATTGTATACTATCGGCAGAATAAATTACAGAGATACCATTTTAAAGGTTTTACTTTATTTCATCTTTAGAACTTCTAAAGCTTGGATCCATGCACATAGCAAAGCTGTGTTAACAGACCTTGTATGGAGGCACATGTCGCCTTTACAGTTCTGTACAATGGGCCTATAGGCACCTTGTGCAGCACCATGTGGTGAGGCACCATATTCTCCCTTAGAAGCATTGTTTCGAAGGGAGTTACCTCTATAATAAAGAATGCATTTCAGTTAGTGAGAAAAAAAAATAAATACAGGGAGGCAAGTGTGGGTCTGTGGGAGCCTTTAGGCACAATATAATTCCAAATGCACCTCTTCCTACACTATAATCTCAACTTCTATTTTAGCTCAAGATCAAATCCTGGATACAAAATCAATATAGGATCCCTATAAAGAGAACACTGTAGACACCACTGAGATGCAGAGCCTCCAGCAGAGCACCTCCGCTCCTCGTGTAGAGCACAGATTTCATTAATGTCTTCCAGTTTGTTCTGTTTGCCCGAGAACTAAGTGTACAATTGTTCTGTAAGTTAATAATGGAGGCAATTCAAAGAACAGGTTTGAAAACTCAGATGTTGAAAAGGCAACTAAATAAATAAAATGCTTCTGATTTTATCAGTTGGAATTATAGATTATTTAGTGTGTGCTACGCCTGAAGCAGCAGCTGTTACACAGCATCTTATGTAACATTGGTGACAAAGACTGAGAAGTGTATCAGAACTCTGTTTATGCTAAATTTGAAAAATTACAGACCCAAGTTGGTTACTTGCATAGCAAAAAAAAAAATAATAATAATAAAAAAGAAAAAAGTTATGAACATTAGTGTGATTTTCATACGAGTAAGGCTACATGCACATAAACGTATTTGGTTTCCGTGTCCATTCCGGTTTTTTTTGCAGATAGGATGCGGACCCATTCATTTCTATGGGTCCGCAAAAAATGTGTACAGCACACCGTGTGCTGTCCGTATCAGTATGTCTGTTCTGTAGCCCCGCAAAAAAAAATAGAACATGTCCTATATCCTTGTCCGTTTTAGGCATTGTTACAATGGATCCGCAAAAAAAAAACTGATGGCATACGGATCTCATCTGTTTTTTTTGTGGACCGCAAAACACATACGGCCTTGTGCATGTAGCCTAATTCTGTTGGCAGGGAGCATTGACACCTTTATAAAAATGCACTAACCATGAAAATAATGGAGCAGATTTGTGGTGGGCAATATAAAAGCAATTTAAATTTTTGTGTTCAAACATGCATGTAAAAATATGTATTGTTATGTTTTTAATTTTTTTATATTACGCATTGGGTGGCAGAGAGGCTCGGTGTTTGGCAGTACTGCCTCCTCTATATTAATACAATCAGGGCAACAACTTCAAGGAGCATTTAGTACTTTAGTCTCTTCCTATATTCCACTGGCTTCCTAAAAAATAATAAATGCTATTACAAAATTTGTAATGTTTTCTTTTTTAACTTTGCTAATAGGAGATTTTTTTTATAATGACTATCGTTTTGCATCTACAGGTTCTATGCAAACCTGTGTGATTCTATGGTTAAAGACTAACCAAACAAACAGACCATGCTAGTTATATTCTTAGCTATCCCTTACTTCTTAATAACTTACATTCTGAAGATTGACAAAGAGGGAACAAGTCACAAATGCCTTCCATTGGAGCAATAAAAAAAACCTCCTTTATAATATATCTGTAAATAATAAATCAAGGCAACTGGACTCCTTTATAATGTGCGTCAGTACAGAAAATACCCCATTATAATGTGTGCTAGTGCAAGCAATCTCCTATAATGTGTGCCAGTGCAAAAAATACCCCATTATAATGTGTGCCAGTGCAAAAAATTCTCCTATAATGTGCGCCAGTACAATAATGCCTCCTTATAATGTGTGCCAGTGCAAAAATGCCTTATTTTAATGCGTGACAGTGCAAAAAATTCCCCTTCTCTCTGGCATACTGCCTCTTAGTGCCCCCAATAGAACCAATGTCCCTATATTGCTTCCCATAATGTGTGCCAGTACATTATATGTGCTGTTACAAAACGCCCCTATTTAGTGCCACCAGTAGAAATAATGCCCCCATAGTTCTCCTTCCCCCCCAATAAATAATAATATATAACACATATACTTACCTTCATGCGGTTGTCAGTGTTGTGGTGCAGGCCTCTTCCGGCCTGTTTCCTGAGCTGTAGGCTGCTGGCAGAGAAGGCATGATGACGATTACCTCATTGTGCCACCTGTGCTGGCTTAAGATAGGCTACATGCACTAGGCCTAAAGCCTACAAGAGGTAAAGGCAGCATCTAACTGTATCACCATCCTGAGGACAGCAATACATAATTGGCAGTGCACCACTTGCAAAGGGGGCCCCCGTGGCTTAGAGACCCACTCACAATTGTGACCTCTGTGACCCCTATATTTATGCCTCTGAAAGTAACTGATTACCATTGGTCAGAAATAATCACTTATTCGAAAAGAGAGACTGACCAAACTACTGCTTCTAATTATAAATCCCAGTTTCCTTATAGCTATGCCGAGGCTTCCCTGTTATACCTAGGCACACTTTCCAGAATTTAGTTGTAACAGTAAAAGGGATGTCCACTTTGAACAATGGGCAGATTAATGTTATGCCTACATGGTGACGCTGGTGGCGCAATAGCTATTGAGGCTAGGATTACAGGGGCTTTGCAGTTATAACTGTGATCTCATAGAAATAAATGAGGTTGCGGTGCGTGTCGCACGTGTGGCTAAGGCTACTTTCACATTAGCGTTTTTTGCAGATCCGTCATGGATCTGCAAAAATGCTTCAGTTGCAATAATAAAACCGCATGCATCCATGATAAATGGATCCCAGTCTATTATGTCTTCTATGTCAGAGAAAACGCATCCGTCCCCATTGACTTATTGTGTGTCAGGATGGATCCATCTTGCTCCACACCACATTGCGGACAGAAAAATGATGCTTGCAGCGTTTTTCTGTCCGTAATGGGGACGCATGAATGGGGACAAAACTGAAGCATTTTCTTCCTCTATTGATATCCTATGACTGATCTCAATAGGAGAATTGAAACCGCAGATGCAGGGGCGTAGCTAAAAGCTCATGGGCCCTGGTGCAAGAATTCAGCTTGGGCCCCCGTCCTTCAGTGCTTGTTGGCAAGGGGCAGGGGAGCACATTGCCTTCCTGCTGCCTGAGGCAAACACTGAAAGGGCACCCCCTCATGCCCAATTCTTAACCTAATTCCTTCCCTCCAGCCAGAGGTGTAAATTGACCAGTATGCACTTTCTATAATGCCAGTGTCTTATGTGGCACAAAGGTCATATAGCTACGTCCCTGCGCACATGTGAAAGTAGCCTTATTTTGCTCCAAAATTGTGCGCCAAATTTTGGCTCAAGCTCAGCCCATCTTATTGCATTTAATCCAAGATACCACGGTCCTTCACTCTAATCCAGGGGTGCATAACCTGCAGCCCTCGATTCCATTCTGTGCAGCCCCCAACCATCTGGTAACAGACAGGTATGTGTATGCCTTGTGGTTGTTCACATGCATTTTTCATGTATTCTTCCATTAGATGGGAGTCCTGTAAGTGTAACCAGACACTTATGATTTATACAATATTTTCTATATGCCATAAATACCATATTTGTCTGTCAGTGTGGCCCCCAAAGCACAAAATGAACACAGTTCTCATGCAGAGGTCTAGCTGTCATATGCACAGCCATACCAGGTCCTCCAGACTGAGAAATGCTCCTGTCCTCTTTGGCTAATAGATGATGGATCTTTACAGGGCACTTCTATCTTTATTATTATTATAATTATTATTACATTTTACTCATTTTCAGCTAGAAATAACTTTTTCTATTTGTCTTTATTAAAAATGTTGAGCCCCTTTCTTTGTACAGCCTTGAGATTCTCTAGTAGCTGTTCTGTGTTTTTACTGTGTTCTGTCAGGCAGCTCAGCTGACAGCTCCTGATCTCTGACCTCCCAAGCACTCAGTATAGTGAAAAAGAAAGTACAATGGCTGAATATTTTTTTAATAAAAACTGATTTAAAGAAATTATTTTAGCCCACAATGAGTACAATGCAATTATAAAAAAAATTGCCAGCAAAGGTGTACATGGCCTTTAAGCCCGTTTTTCCTAATGCAGTATTTAAAACTGGGATAAACCAGATAACCTCTTTAGCTCACATTTTTTCATCATAAAACTGTTGGGATGTTCTACATAAAAAGCTTGGTTTTCCATATGGGAAACTAATTTCTGTGCTGACATAACCAGCATTTAATCTCCATGATCCTAACAAAAATCATTATTTACTTCAAACTTTATTTAAATACCCCCTGCCGTAACAGGTAAACACTGGTTTCTGCCATTCTTACCTTGTCATCTTCTGTGTTCCTTAATACACAGGTAAAGTGCTTTCAATGATGAAAAACAAGACAAAACTAAGAGATCCTTGTTCCTTTACCTAGGTGGAATATTGTGTTTGCAAAATTTCCATTAAGTAGAAGTTTGATGTTGACACATCTTTTTTTGTTTTTTTGTTTTATACAACACTCTTTTTTAGACCCCCAAGGTCATTATAAAGGTTGATGAATGAGATGAGGATACAGCATCTCTTTATCAAGGATCTCTGCCTTCCTGTAGCCTAAAGGACATATGAATTATAAATCAACCTTCTCCAATCAAGGTCAAAGAAAACAAAGTAACATTTCATGTTGAGCCTGTTTGTCTCTGGAAGTGTTTGTGGTGCAGGACGTGCACTTAAGCTGTGACAGAGGCTTAAATAAGAGAGAAAATAGAACATTTCCAGATCCAATTCTAATTTGTACCATCTCCATAGTTTACTGTATGGTTTATTTTTTTTTTCCGAAATGTTAGTGACTAGTTCCCTTTCTATTGTTCCTTATTTTATTTATTATTTATGCTATTTTTCTCACTTATATAGCGCTGACATATTCCGCAGCGCATGCAAATTAATATAATCACTGTCTACAGTATGCCTTAAGTACGTTGGGAGTATGAGAGGAAACCAGAGTACCCGGAGGAAACCCACACAAACATGGGGAGAACACACAAACTTCATGCAGACGTTGTCCTTGGTCAGGACACCAGTGCTCCAAGTCAACCACTGAGCCACCATGCTGCCCAGCTTCTTAACCCCTCAGTGGAAGATGAAAGCCCCCATTCAGGCCCTGTAACCCCTTAAGTGACACAATTAGTGTTTATTGTGTGATCACAAAAAGAACGGACTCCCATTGATTAATTACGAGCAGTGCTGGTATTTTGATTACTGGGGCTGACTATTTTATTCTGATAGCCCAAGGCCTAAAGAAGCCCCCCAGTATCTCCAATAATAATGCCTTTTAAGGCAATGTTTATGTAAACCCTAACTGATGATGTACATTTTATATGAACCATTAATTATGTCTAATATGATATTGCATAATAGGTTCCCTTTAAACACTTTTTAACTATCAAAGGCTCTTTGCCTCCCAAATGGCTTCTAGCACCTGAGTGCTCTTGATGCTGTTTCCAGTGGTCCCCTTCTTATGGGCCATCATGATTTCATCATGTTAAAAAAAACATATTTGTATCCTATATGCAAATAGATGATTCAAGTCAAGGTCTCTCTGACTTGTCCTAAAGTAGCAGGAACATCACACACCTGTACTAACTCTTGAACGTGCGTCATTACTATTCAACTCTGGCACATGCGCTGTACAATTCTGAAGTCAGCGCAAGCTCACCGGGGTGTGCAGTGAATATGCAGATGTTGAAGAGCACAATATTTTTACAAGCTTTTAGAGAGTTAAGTCAAAAAGGCCAGATTAGAGAGGTGGAAGCTTAGACAACCACCCTTGGTTTCAATCAGTTGATTTATTTATAAATTGCAAACTTTTTCTACATAAGTGAGGACCCATTGAAGACAACATCATGAGTATCTGTTATTGGTTTTCGTTTGGGGGGTAAAGATGTGGCAGACTACCTTTTAAAAAGGATTTAAAACATGTAAAAACCATTGAAGCTTAAAAAAATAAGATAAACAACTATAATAATTTTTGTTACATGAATGTTGCTTAACATAAAAAAAATCTAAATTGAGGATATGTATTTGGTAGACTGTTCCTCAAAAAAATAAAACAAGTTCTATTATTGCTGGTTTTGTGACCATATATATTTTGCAGCCTGCAAAACAAATCTGAAAAAAAAAAATGGTTGTCACACGGATGTCATCTTTTTTTTTTTTCTTTATGGATCCGTGTTTTGCGGACTGAAAAATTTATACGATCATGTGCATGAGCCCTTAGTAACAGGGGTTTTCTTTTTATTATTCATGGCCTAGCCTTATATCTGATCAGCAGAGGGCCAACATCTTGCACCCCTGACAATCAGCTGTTTCAAAGTCCAGCGATGCACAGGTAAGCCATTACCTGTGCCTGTGGCGGGAGCCGGTCTGAAAACAAATGTGGTCACCGGGAGCAGGCAGTTCCAAGAACAGCCCGATGAAGGCCCCCAGCGGCTGTTCTCGGAACTGCCTGTTCCAGGTGACCACATTTGATTTCAGACCGGTTCACGGCACAGGTAAGGGCTTACCTGTGCATCGCCGGACGGGTGAGTCAAGATGGCAGCCCGCATGTGTTCGTTGGCGAACACTGCGAACTGGCCATCAGTGCTGGTTACTGCACAGCTACTGCTATTGAAGTGAATGGGAGCAGCACTGCAGGTAGCAGCTCTGTTCACTACACAACAGACAGAGCTGTGTAATTCTTCCACTGACTTATGGCACTGGAGATATTCTGAAACAGATGATTAGCATGTGTGTGGGGTGTCGGATACCTGACGATCAGACATTGATGGGCCTCAATATTAAAATTCCAGGAATTTTAGGCATACCTTATGGCAAAGTTAGCTTAAATGCTGTGGACACCATTTGAGGCATTTTTCCTCATTGCATTTTACTCATTTCAGCCAAAATATTTCCTCAGTTGGTCTCTAATACAATATTTCAACGGTTTTTTTCTGTACAGATTTCTGTTTCTGTGCATTTATAAAAAAAAAATTGAATTTAGATATAATGAATGTTTATGAGCTGTCAGGAATTCAGAGATAAGGGCTACAGATCCAGTTGAGAGTCCAGCTATACGGCTACATGTGCTGCGCAACAATAAAGGCTACAGCTACATGGCAGAAAAGCTGCGCAACTTTTTTCTAGTGGTAGTCAATGGTGTCTCAGTGCCAAACGCTGCTGTGCTGTCGCATTGTGGAATTGAAACACCATTGACTATCATTACAAAAAAAATGTTGCGCAGCAAGAAGTCATGCTAGACATCATACCCTGATAGAGCAGCTCCTTGGTGATTCACTGTAAAGCAGAAGGCAATAGTCTGCAAATGCACTGAGATTGAAATGCAGTATTTAATGGAAAAACTGTACCAACTGAAAAAATTATTTTACCACAAATTGAGTAAAAGACAATCATAAAAATTGCCCACAAAGGTGACCATAACCTGTAATCTTTTTAGTTTGTGAAAATTCTAAATATTACTCTTTATGTAATAGTGCTATGGATTTTATACCTACTGTACAGATATGTCCTTCCTTAACTCTCCACTTGGCTTGAGATATCCTGACACAAGTAGTGTGAGATCACCAGCTTTGAAAGAAAAACATTTTTGCATTACCACACCAAAGATAGTCTTCTGGCACCAATCATCTCTGGAAATGTCATGCTAAGATTAAGGGTAAGGAAGGACACATCTGGAATGTAACACAAGGTTCACCTTATATACGGTTCACCTTATATAGCTTACTCCGATTAACAGGATCACCCCATGAGAGTTGGAATGATTCAGGTAATAAGGGTGAGCAGCCAGTGGGAACAAGTTTGCAAACCTCATTTTGATCTATTTATTTTTTTCCTTAGGACAATTTTGTCAAAAATCCTTGGCAGCTGCAATTTTTATTGACAAATTGGAGAAAAAATACATAAAAAAAATGAGGGGCAAAATATGGTTCAACATAATAGTAGTAATAATAATGATATACACTCACCTAAAGAATTATTAGGAACACCTGTTCTATTTCTCATTAATGCGATTATCTAGTCAACCAATCACATGGCAGTTGCTTCAATACATGTAGGGTTGTGGTCCTGGTCAAGAGAATCTCCTGAACTCCAAACTGAATGTCAGAATGGGAAAGAAAGGTGGGCTACAACAGCAGAAGACCCCACTGGATACCACTCATCTCCACTACAAATAGGAAAAAGAGGCTACAATTTGTACAAGCTCACCAAAATTGGACTGTTGAAGACTGGAAAAATGTTGCCTGGTCTGATGAGTCTCGATTTCTGTTGAGACATTCAAATGGTAGAGTCCGAATTTGGCGTAAACAGAATGAGAACATGTATCCATCATGCCTTGTTACCACTGTGCAGGTTGGTGGTGGTGTAATGGTGTGGGGGATGTTTTCTGGGCACACTTTAGGCCCCTTAGTGCCAATTGGCCATCGTTTAAATGCCACGGGCTACCTGAGCATTGTTTCTGACCATGTCCATCCCTTCACGACCACCATGTACCCATCCTCTGATGGCTACTTCCAGCAGGATAATGCACCATGTCACATAGCTTGAATCATTTCAAATTGGTTTCTTGAACATGACAATGAGTTCACTGTACTAAAATGGCCCCCACAGTCACCAGATCTCAACCCAATAGAGCATCTTTGGGATGTGGTGGAATGGGAGCTTCGTGCCCTGGATGTGCATCCCTCAAATCTCCATCAACTGCACGATGCTATCCTATCAATATGGGCCAACATTTCTAAAGAATGCTGTCAGCACCTTGTTCAATCAATACCACGTAGAATTAAGGCAGTTCTGAAGGCAAAAGGGGTCCAACACCGTATTAGTATGGTGTTCCTAATAATTCTTTAGGTGAGTGTAAATAGTGCTAGTATTTACTGGGAATTGCACACAGATTATTGCAATCACAATAATATGTGCATCTTTTTTTGTTATGCACACTGCATAAAAGTCACTTATTTTAAAGGATCGGTGAGTTTTCATATAACTTTAGATATATCATAGAGATATGAAAAGTTTTGATAAGTGGGTGTCTGAGTGCCGACACTCCCACTGATCACTTGATTGAGGAGAGAGAAGTGCTCACATATTGTGGTCCCTCCTCATTGCAAGAGAGGAAGCGAGCCAGACTCGTAGCAATTCTATGGGCCCGTCTTGATTCTGTATTAGATTTTTATGTATATGAGATTTTTAACTTCTCCCAGTCTACTAATATCATTAGTACAATACTAACAGATGTAGCCTAGCTAAACTTGATGGTTAACGCATTAAGTAAAGAATGGCAAAAAAAAGTTAGCTAACTTTTCAATGGATTTTGTCCCAAGATAACCAAGATAACATTGTGCCACGTGTTATCAGAGTTAAGTTTAGCTCGGCTACATCTGTATACTGAAAAAGCTGCCAGTTAGAGAGGTGGGTCTTATCCAAGGGATGTGGTTGACTATTCCGTCTCCTGGTGCAGTGAAGGAAGAGTTCTTCTTCAGGCAGCTGTCTTACAGCCAGTTACAGGATTCTAGAAAGTATGGAGCTGGGATTCCAATCTTCCATGGAATTTACTGACAGTTTGTAAAAATAAGAGACATTTTTACAGTTTCCATAAATTTAGAAAATGAATGCATCTATAATTTTTTAGGATCTTGTGCACTTGATTATTATTATAAAACTATTATTCTACAGTTCACAAATAATTATGTGTTCGTATACGTTTGCAATCTATAGATATTTACCACTTATCTGATTGATTTTTGGTTTCAAATCTATTTGTAAAAAAATGTGTTGTCCTTGATTTTTGGTCCAAATAGCAAATAATTATAAACAGAATATTTAGAAGAGGTTCCTTTATCTGGGCTCCCTCCAGGGCCAAGATCCAATTTCCACCTCTGCACCCCCTATAGCAACATCCCAGAACAGATTTGTTTTTTGGAAAGGTAACCGTTTAGGATCTTTTTTGCATCATTGCTGCAACAATATCTACACCTGAGCGCTTGTAGATTTTTATATTTTTTTTGTTCTTGGCAATAACAGCTGACATGTCCCTGTGTGAATATGACTTTCCATTCGTTGCTTTTTGTAAAGCTTTTAAAACGTAAATTATAGAACATTTGCACAAATAACATGAACTTTTCTGTGGAAGCTTGTAGCTTTTGACAGCCAGTGGTCTACTTTGTGGTAAATATGTCCATTTGCCTCCTCTTACTGGAGGAAATTTTCACAAAGCATCTAAGATATGTGGTGTGATGAGCCAGTAATTTCCTAATGGATTAAGCACGGTCTGCCCAGTGCTCTTCATTAATTCATTTCTTCAAATTTGCTGAATATAAACCACACGGCTCCTCGGGTTGTAAAGTGAGTTCAGACCATGAATTGTCTTTTATGCTTACTGACAGTCAACTTGTTTAGCTATTTTTTTCACGTTGTTGGGGTTTAATTGCCATCTGAGTTGCTACATGATCTTAACAGTCAAGGACACCTCTGGTTTTGAAGTACTGATTGTTCCATTATTTTATCTTTTCCAATAATACTCACATAAAAAAAAGTCTACATGGATCAAACGTCACTGCAATATAATGTTGAGGTTTAGCTTTTCTGAAGATTTTTTTTTTATATTTGAGTGACATATAGCAATAACTGTGTGAGATAATTTCTACACTCTGCAATTCCTGAGCCTTTTTTATGCTTGTTATATTCTAAATTTAGGTTTTGTATGACCTAAAGATTGGCATTCATTTGTGTAAGATGAGTTATGAGATGAAACAGTACTTTCAGAGACTGATAGGTAGAAAAGAAGGCAAAAACTATTTTCAGATTTAACTTTATTTTGTCATCATCAAGGGCTAATGGAACAGATGCATTAGGGATTCATGTTGTTCTGATAGCCTAATGTTCACATTAAAGAGGTGTCCCAGGAAATAACTTTATCTACTTGCCCTTTGGCCAGACCATACATTAGTGGGGTATACAACTTTACAAGACCCATTCATCAACAGATAGAATGGGCAGCGACACAGCCTCTTCATTGCCATACTAGACACAGTGGTGTCCATACAAGTGTGGCTGCCAAGTACTACAGCTCTGCCCATGTGAATGAATGAGATAGAGCACTGTAGAGCTGAAGTACCTTGCACAATATGGGCTTTGATGTAAAGGGGCTGTGTTGTCATATTCATATCCAAAAGAAGTCGTCTATGGCACTGACCACTCGTGATAAAATCCTTTATTCACCAACCAGCATGCGTGTGGCAAATATTTTATGTAAATTGTTTTTTACGGACAGCTTTGCACCAATCAACGTCAAATTTGGTAACAAAATCAGAGCTTAGAAAAAAATCTAAACTTAAAATTCAACCCCTGAACACTAGCACAGGCATTCATCAGAAAGGACTAATTCGGTAAGGTTAATAACATCCTAGGGTAGGTTCACACAAAGTTTTTTTTTAGTTTTGCAGCAGATTTTCTAGAGGTGGGACCCACACCAACGCTAGTGATATGCCACCAATGTGTGCGATGGGCCAACCCCTTTAAAGGGGTTGTCCCACAAAAATATTCTACAGTTTTCAAATCAGCACCTGATTCTGAATACTTTTGTAATTTTATATAAATTTATAAATTTTGCATAAAATGTATCTGTATAGCTCCACCTGCTGTTTTTTGTTTTTCTTATTTCTTTGTCCGGCTGACTGAGATGACCGCACAAGCTCCGTTTCATTCTTAACTGCCTCCTGAGCTGTGATAGGGAGAGCTGAGACACGCCCCCTGAGCTGTGATAGGGAGAGCTGAGACACGCCCCCTTAGTTGTAGCAGAAAAGACACTCCCCTTGAGCTGTCAGCTTTATATAAATCTAGAAGAGCAATAAATGGAGAGATGTCTGGATCCATGTGAGGCACAGGGCTGGTTCTAGCTTTGTTAGAAAGAGGTTGTCATGTACTATATGAAGTCTTATTTTCATTGTTACATTAGTCATGGACCAACCCCTTTAAATTACAGTAATATAACTCTGTTTCTTAAATAATTTAGTCTAGTTTTGCTGTGTGTTATTTGCTTCAGGAAACACAGCATAAATGCAGGTATGTTGTTCCAAAAACAGCATGCAGTTTTTTATGCAGTTCCCCCCCCCCCCCCGTTTTTTTTTCCCGTTTAATGGCAGTTTTTTGCGTTCCATATACGGAACCATTAATTTCAATGGTTCTGCAAAGAAAAAACGGAATGTACTCTGTATGCATTCCGTATTTCCGTTTTTCCGTTCCGTTTAAAGATAGAACATGTCCTATTATTGCCCGCAAATCATGTTCCGTGGCTCCTTTCAAGTCAATAGGTCAGCAAAAAACGGAACACATACGGAAATGCATCCGTATGTCTTCCGTTTCCGTTCCGTTTTTTGCGGAACCATCTATTGAAAATGTTATGTCCAGCCCAATTTTATCTATGTAATTACTGTATACTGTATATTCCATACGGAAAAACTGAACAGAAAAACGGAACGGAAACACAACGGAAACAAAAAATGGAACAACTGATCCGTGAAAAACGGACCGCAAAACACTGAAAAAGCCATACGGTCATGTGCAGGAGGCCTAAAGCTGTGATGTGCGTCAGCTGCCTAACAAGGCAGACTTGTTAACAACAAAGGCTGCAGTCAACATTTCGGAATTTTGCATAACTATCCCGGATTCCTGAACCTATGTGACCCATAAGCCATGTTTCATGCGGCAGAATTGCCATCATGAATTTTCATGTCTCAAATCTGCAGCGTCGTACAGTTTTAGTAAAGTGAAAGAAATATCATGCACAGGTTGCATAAAAAAATCACAGCATAAATGTGGGGCAGATTTGAAATCTGCAGTATTTCGATTTATACTCTGCATCTCCACTGCAGATTTCACCCTTTGCGATAGAAAGGGGTGAAATCCACAGGTTCTTCTTGTTGTGGCATTTGCCACGACTCTGTGCCAACGTTTGTAGCAGACTTTTCCCGCTGTATTTTCTGGCTTACATGGATGTACCCATCTAGATGGAATTCTTAATTTTTCCTCTTGTGGCCAGCCCTATTTGCCACTTTTCCATTGACGATTGCCTCAGTGCAGCAGGCAATAGACTACGCTCCATGTATCCTGATGCCAGTTTAATGTCCTATACATTTCACTGATGGACAAGCCCTGGACACGACTACAACTTTGTGAACGATGTAATTAGTGTTGAGCGAATCTAAGTCCAGGAACGATCCAAATTTCAGGATAAATTTGATTCACTGTGAAGCCGAATTTCCTTGTGCTTCGTGGTAGTGAATCGATTTAACCTGATATAGTGTAAAAAAAATAAATAAAGGCATACCTGATCCATTTGCTCACGACGGGCCGGCGGCTGCCATCTTGCTTGTAGATTTTGCATGAAATCCTGTGCGCAGTAACAAATTACGTCACCACGGGCCGGCGGCTGCCATCTTGCTTGTAGATTTTGCATGAAATCCTGTACGTCACCACGGGCCGTGCGAGATTTGGACCAGATCTTCAAGCAAGATGGCAGTGGCCGACCCGTCGCAAGCAAATGGATCAGGTAAGTATGTTTTTTTATTTAGTTTTTTTTTTACTTGTTCCGCGATCATGTATGAACACGGCATCTAAAGCGTACAATGATAGGGAGTGGTGCCGTCGCGGCTCCCTGTTATTGCACCCACTACTTACAAAGAAATGTGCTTCATGAAGAAATAATTTGTCACAAAGCAAATTTTTTTTGTCAAATTTGGCGAAGCAGCTGATTAGAACTTTTGAATAATTCGCTCATCACTAGATGTAATCACAACCCTTCAGTTAAAGCATGGGGGGGGGGGGACTGGAAAAAAATAAAAAATAAAAAAATATACAAAATAAAAAAGAAATTAATGTAATAAAATATACTTTTTAAATTACTACTCCTGCTTAGATCTATATCTTCAGGTGCATACTACACAATGGTTCATTATGTTCAGTTTTTTATGATGTACATACATATGTCTATTTTAATAACCTATGACAATTAAGAAATAATGACATTGCAGGCTTTGGACATTTTTTTCATGATTTATTTTTCTTTTTTCTCTTCAGCGGATGGCTGCATTGACTGGTCTGTGGATCTAAACACCTATATGTCGCTGGCAGGGGAACCTGTGCGTGTGAAATGTGCGCTGTTCTACAGTTATATCAGGACTAACTACACCATGGCTCAGAGTGCTGGACTCCGGCTCATGTGGTACAAAACCAAAGGAGATTTGGAAGAACCAATTTTATTTTCTGTGACTAGGATGAGCAAGGACGATGACTCTCTATGGATTCATTCAGCGGAGGAGCAGGACAGTGGATTCTACACGTGCGTTTTAAGGTAAAATAAGATTTTGATGGGGCACACTGAGCGATATCAGTCTAGATCAGGGGTGCACAACCTGCGGCCCGGGGGCCACATGCGGCCCTTGATACCATTCTGTGCGGCCCCCAACCATCTGGTAACAGACATGTATGCCTATGTCTTGTGGCTGCTCACATGTATTTTTCATGTATTTCTCCCATTAGATGGGAGTCCTAGAAGTGTAACTAGAAATTAATGGTATATAATGTGTGTTCAATGCCATAAGTACAATATTTCCGTTATTAATACATCTTTAAATTTTAATTTCGGCCCTCGTCATTGGTTCAGTATGGCAATGTGGCCCCCAACCAGGAAACGTTGTGCACCCCTGGTCTAGATGAAGCCTTGTCAACATATCATTATATCCAGTGCTCTCAGAATAAAGACAAATAGGGAATTAATACTCCACTGACTTATTTGCTTCATTAGGACATAATCTATTCATATATCATCTACATTATAACATAACGCTTGAATCAATTATAAAGTACTAAAGTGCTTTTTAATAGGAGAAAAGTTTTTTTTTTCCAGGAATATAATATTGATGACCCATCCTCAGGATAGGTCATCAATATCTGATTTGTGGGGGTCCGACTCGCAGCAATCTCAACTTGTGTTGCAAAATTTCTAAAATTCTGTTTTCACTTGCTCGTTATGGGGTAATGACTGCAGATTGATTGGGGGGGGGGGGGCAGACTTAATTTTTTTCTTATTTTAGCACAAGGCCACAACTTACAGAATGTGAAAAGTTGAAAGGGTCTGAAGTATTTTTGAATCAGTAGATACTAGTACATTGTACATGAGAATACATTATACATGGGAAGAATATTATTGAGCATTTCAGCCTGAGAAAATCCTCTGATTAATAATAGTTGCTCTGTCTCTGTCTCCCATACAGAAGATCCTGGGTTTATGAGACAATCTGATACAGAAGGCAGAATAAAAATTAAATATACAGGTGTATCCCCAAGCACTGTCAGAAGGCTGACAGTGCTTGGGACCTCCTTCCCTTCATCATCATTGCAATGCCTCAATGTATGAACACACATATATGGGGTCAGCCAGATTAAAAGCATGGATTCCTAAGCAGCACTGGGAAATTACCGGCACTTTAATGGGCCGGTACAAATAGAATACTGACACCGGACTCCAGCCACAAATACTGGATAGGCCAGCGGTTTACTGCTCAAGGGGCATCCCTAACTTCCATTCAACTTTCCAGCCCACTCCAATCCAGTGCTCCCCCTCCTTGCTTTACCTGGGTTGCACCCGGTGACAAATGCAGCAGTTATTTTCCGTATACCACTGCAGCCAACCAGTGGTATATGGCACATTACCACTGATGGAAGTGATTGGCTGCAGCAGTGTACGGGACATCGCCGCTGCAGCCACAACAATATGCCACTGACTGCAGCCCAAGTATAGGGAGGAGGGGTAGCGTAAGATTGGAGCAGGCTGGAAACTGAGTGGAAGCGCCTTAACGAGAACAAACTGTAGAAAAAAAAATAGTTCAACCACATTAAACTTTAAAGGGTTAAAGTCTGAATGCACGCACTTTATACGCTGTTATCCTTTTCTAATGATATACTGCAGCTGTGGGAGATTGAAGCGATACGAGCGAGTAGCTCCCTGTAAGTAGTGCTTAGCACATAATCAGGTGGTGATTGCGCTCCTCGGTCAGATGTTGTTATATGTGAAAATCCATGTGTTTTATAATATACTTATCAGACAACTGATGCTTGCGCTAACCCTCATGTCAAGTATGGGAAAACGGAAATGAAAGGGCTCTAGTGTTTTGGAACAGAAATCTGTCCATTTTAATCATATGAAAATAGCATTTTATAAATAATAATCCTTATTTCCTTTGTAAGCCTTTAACCTCGGCACTTCAACATAAGCTCAGATTTAAAATACCGGCTTTAACTAGACATTGAAAACTCACAAATGAGTCTTTGAAAAAGCCAGACAAACCCCGGTTAAAGAAGCATGATTTTAGATCTAAATAAAAGTCACTAGCTTCAGACTCCAAAGAACAGAAATACTTAAATAACTTTAATCTGTCAACATCTCATTCTAGAGCAGAACATGATGAGGGGCTATTGACGCACTTGCATAATAGGTCATTCTTCAGACTGTTGTTCCAAACTACAGGAACAAGGCCACAGACTCAATGTCAGACTGAAGTTTCTTGATCTCACCAGAGGAAATAGTTTTTGGGCCTAAACCATTTATCAATAATGTCTAATAGGTTTTGAATAAAAGAAATAGACCCTAGTGGCAAGTGATCAGCACCAATAGCAGCTCCTAATGGATTTTTTCTCCTGGACCTTGGGGGCCCACTATTGCATCAGAGCTTGGACCAATGGTGCTTTGGTGGGCCAGTCTGTCCCTGCTCAGACTGAAAAAATTCCTGCTTATTCTGGGCTTTGAAGTCAGGCAGTCCTATCAGTGACAGCTATCTCTGTATACACCGTCCTAGAGGGAAGGCTGTCAATCACTGTTAGGACCAGCTCCTGGACTTCAAAGACCAGAATGTGCAGTGTCCCAGGGGGTCAGTAGTGTATGCTGGGCTTTGTAGTGCAGATTAACCCACTAACCTGGGATCCACTGTCGTCTTCAATTTTGGTCAGATACCGGAACAGGCAGGTATTTAATGTTCGTGACGCCAGTGTCAATTAAACGGTGACACGCCGTGTATAGTAATGTAGAAGAATGAAGCAACCACGGGTTAGCCAACCAAAACGGGAACTTTACTGAATGTCAGTGATAATTACACATGGACGCAGTTGGAAGCGCAGTTCCCAGGAAGACAGTTGGTTTCTATTTGAATACAGCTGGTTCTTAGAAGTACAGAATGGCCGGTTATAGCGATGTTCTTTACAGAGTGTTAATTACAGGAGATGCAGTACAGGCGGCTTGCACACTATTCCTGACTGGTCCTGGAACATGTGACTTTTTCTCCAAGGTCTAATGCCCTATAGCTGGCGTATCCTTGAAGTTGTCATTATCTAGTACCTCCTCTGTTCTCTTGAGTACCTCTTGCTTTATCTGATCGGCCTCTGTGGTATTCTGTGTCTTCAGGCTGTTTAGCTATGCCCTTCTGACTTCTATGAATACGGACTCAGGAGGGAAACCCTCTCTGCACTGAGTCTGGAAACTTCTACTCTCCTGAGCTAGGCCCTAGCCTATTTATACTGAACTGGGGACTCCCTCTGCTGGCTGTGATAAGGATTGCCGGTAAGCCTGACTGGCTTAAAGGGAACTACACATTCAAATCTAGCAGTGTCGGGTAGCCTACCCGTATGATGCACATGTACAGAATTTAAGTGAATAAAATAGATGTTATATTGAATCTTTTCCGCAAAACTATATATCAATCTGTTCAGCTCATCCTGCTCTATAGCATGCTGCCTGCAGATCTAACACAATATTCAACGAGAAAGGTGGTTCCCTTTAAAGAGAATAGTATGGAAAATACCTAAAAAAGGCAGCAGCCAGAACATGATGTGATAAGGAAAACAAACAAAAATAAGTCATGAATACAGAAAAAAAACAGAAACAAACATGCCAGCCTATGAACCCAACCTTAAAAAAAAGGCTTCTCTGGCACAGATTGTGGTCAGCCACTGAGTTTTGTGGAAACAATTTGAAATAATTCACAGAACAGAACACGGATACTAAACAATGTCCACACTGGCAAGTAGGAATGTAGCTTTGAGTGCCAATGTAATAGCTATACTTGGTCATGGTGCCTTAGATAGGCCAGTGAACTCATGTTAGACAATAGCAGTTTGAATAGTGGTAGGCTTGGAGCTGTAACACCAATTTTGCATAAAGACCTATAAGTTTCAAGTTATACCTCTGGTCATGGCAATTGACTATATTCCTAACACAATTGATTGGGATATTCAAGAACATCAGCTAGTACAATATTATACTCTGCAAGGTGATTTTACAGATGATAACCTCCCTTAAGGTAGGTTGGAGATTGACATACTTTAATATGCATAGGCAAGGCTGTATTATGGTATACACCAATAGAAAAGCCTCTGGTAGGTTAAAATCCAGCTTTTGCCTCCTTAAAGTTTTTGTCATGCCCTGCTCAGGCTACGTGCGGAGGACTTCCAGATTAGCAGCACGTGTCTAGTCTTTTGTTTTGGAGTCGAGCTAGATCCGCCTCCTTTCAAGTGCACTGGGTGGAGTCGTTGGTTTAAATTACACCCACTCCCAGTGTTCCGTGTGGGTTATAGCTTCTGTCTGGCTCTGTGAAAGGAAGGAAGGATTGGCTTTTCCTGCTCAGAAAAGATAAGTTGGTTGTTGTTTTCTTGTTGTTTTCTGTCTAGGCTGTTAGAGAGACGCCTGTCCCCTCCAGGTTCTGAGGGAGCAGGCTGGCTCTATTCCCCTTCACCGTCTTAGGGATTTTTAGGGTCTTTTCAGCCCAGGCATGAGGACACGTTTTTCCCACCTTAAGGGTCTGAACGTGGGCATAGCAGTATAGGGAGAGCTGGTAGGGATGTGTCAGGAGGTGACCCTGATCCCCAGCTTCTTGCCTAGATACTTGTTTGTTTATTTTTCTGTGTATCTGATATCTTGTCCGCCGTGACATTATAACCCACCAAAACCTAGACTGCCATTTCGCAGCAGCCTTGAGATGGAGCCAATTGATTAGTTGGTTGATCGTATACAGGAATTAACTTGGGAGGTAGCTGACCTCCGCAATGCTGTTGCACTTTGTAAGAATTTTCTGCTTCATGGCTTCGCTGGTTGGAGTCAGTCCAACCTTGAACCTAAGGTTGCTCTTCCTGATCGGTTTTCAGGGGGTGTGGATGACTTTATCTGCTTTAAAGAGTCATGCAAGTTATATTTTCGGCTGCGTCCATCTTCGTCAGGTGATGAAAGTCAGAGGGTTGGTATAATCATTTCTCTGCTTAAAGGGGACGCGCAATCCTGGGCCTTTTCTCTGCCGCCTGGTTCTCTGGCCCTCCGGTCGGTGGAGGAATTTTTTAAAGCCTTGGGATTAATTTATGATGACCCAGATCGGGTCTCGATGGCGGAATCTAAATTGCGTAATTTATCACAGGGTGAACATACTGCAGAGACTTACTGCGTTTTCATACTGAACATACTGCAGAGACTTACTGCTTTTCATGAGTACCCAGATACTTTAGAGAATGCAATGTCTTTGGCAGTATGGTTAGATAGAGGTATTAGAGAGAGGTGTAAGGCTCCCTCCGCGCAAGGGATCCCTTCTGTGAGTGGTTTCATCTCACCTGCTCCCCAGGGTGATATGACATGTAACTCTGGGGTAGGGGAGGAACCCATGCAGCTGGGTCAGGTATCTTTCCGTTCTGGTAGTAGAGACTTTAGGAGATTGCATAAACTATGTTACTACTGTGGGAAAAGTGGTCATTTTATTTTTGCTGGTCCTTTTGTAAAACCGCATGTTGATGAGAAAGAGAAAAAACTGACTCTTGGTAGCGTGAATAGAGTGATGGAGCAAACAGGTATGCAAGCTCCCTGTAATACTCGTTTTCTCCTTCCAGCTATGGTGGCGCTAGACTCAATAAATTTTTTGGTTGAAGTATTAATTGACTGTGGTGTTGGGGTGAACCTTATTCATTCTCTTTTTCTTCAAAATCTGGGGCTTAGTACTTGCACTTTAGAAAGAGAGATTCCGGTTTTTGCAATTGATTTTTCCCCTCTTTCTCAAAGGAGTCTCACTCATATTGCTCATGGTATTCAGTTAAGGGTGGGTGATTCACATGCTGAGATTATGTCTGGTTTTGTCATGAAGGACTTGTCCGCTCCTATAGTCTTAGGGTTACCGTGGTTGACAAAACATAACTCAATTATTGATTGGCAAACAAGACAGATCATTGGTTGGAGTGAATTTTGTTCGGATAATTGTCTTGGCACATCTATCTCTGGTGTGTCTACTACGGCTCCACCTCAGTACCTCAGATTTTGCAGATGTCTTTTCGAAGGGTGGGGCTCATGAATTGCCCCCTCATCGTGACTATGATTGTCCAGTAAATCTCAGGGGCTAAGTTGCCAAAGTCTCGGCTTTACAATCTTTCTCAACCCGAAAGAGAGGTCATGCGGAAGTATATTGCCGAGAGTTTGGCAAAAGGTCATATTAGGCCATCTAAGTCTCCGGTGGCAATAGGTTTATTCTTTGTAAAGAAAAAGGATGGATCGCTGAGACCTTGTCTGGATTTCCGGGAATTCAACCGTATTACGGTCCGTGATCTGTATCCCCTTCCTTTTGATCTCTGACCTTTTTGATCAGATTGTTGGAGCCAAGGTGTTCTCCAAGTTGGATTTGAGAGAGGCCTACAAATGATCAGAATCAAGAAAGGGGATGAGTGGAAAACGGCCTTCAACATGCACGAGGGTCATTTCGAGAATCTGGTTATGCCTTTTGGGTTTGACGAATGCGCTAGCGGTATTTCAGGGATTCGTCAATTACATTTTTCATCATTTTGTGGGGAGGTTCGTGGTAATTTACTTCGATGACATTTTAATTTACTCTCCTGATCTGAAGACCCATCAGGATCACGTGAGACAGGTTTTGACGATCCTTCGGGAGAATAAATTATATGCCAAATTAGATAAATGTGTGTTTTCTGTGCAGGAGCTTCCGTTTCTGGGATATCTGCTTTCTGAATCTGGTTTTCGTATGGACCCCGAAAAGGTCCGGGCGGTTCTGGAATGGGACCGACCAGAGAATCAGAAAGCTTTGATGCGGTTTTTGGGGTTTACTAATTATTATAGAAAATGTATTTCAAACTATTCTACCATTGTAAGACCTCTGACCGATATGACTAAGAAGGGCGCTGACATCCCTGTCTGGTCGGATGAGGCATTGCAGGCCTTTTTGACTATTAAGGAATGTTTTGCGTCTGCTCCCATTCTGGTGCAGCCCGACGTGTCTCAGCCATTCGTGGTGGAGGTTGATGCATCGGAGGTGGGGGTTGAAGCAGTGCTGTTGCAGGGTTTATCTCCTGGCAAATGGGTTCCGTGTGCTTTTTTTAGTTCTGAGAGGAACTATGATGTAGGAGATAGAGAATTGCTGGCCATTAAATTGGCCTTAGAGGAATAGCGTCACTGGTTGGAGGGGGCGTCTCACCCCGCTACAGTATATACGGATCATAAGAATTTGGCTTACCTGCAATCTGCCAAGCGTCTGAACCCTAGACAGGCCAGATGGTCACTATTTTTTACCAGGTTCAATTTTGTGATTGATTCTGCCTGGGGGTTAAAAACGTCAAGGCAGATGCGTTGTCTCGCAGTTTTCCTGGGGGATGTGATTCAGAGGATCCTGCTCCAATTTTGGCTGATGGGGTGTTGGTCTCCGCTCTGTACCCCGAATTGGAGATGGAGGTGCTGGGAGCCCAGAAGGGGGCTCCTGGTTCTTGTCCCCCAGGGAGGTTGTTTGTTCCTGAAGGACTGCGATACAAGGTATTCAAGGAACATCACGATACTGTCCCTGCTGGACATACTGGTGGTAAGTCCACCTTTGACCTTGTGTCCCGGAGGTTCTGGTGGCCTGGGTTACGTAAGAGCGTTGAGGATTACGTGGCAGCTTGTGAAACCTGTGCACGGTCAAAGGTTGCTCATACTCGACTGCCTGGTTCACTTCTTCCTTTGTCTATTCCGTCTCGTCCTTGGACGCACTTGTCTATGAACTTCATTACGGATCTGCCGAGTTCCTCCAGGAAAACAGTAATTTTGGTGGTTGACTGTTTTAGTAAAATGGCCCACTTTATATTGTTAGCTAGTCTGCCCAATGCCAAGACTCTTGCACAGATTTTTGTTGATAATATTGCGAAATTGCATGGCATTCCTTCGGATGTGGTTTCTGATAGGGGCACGCAGTTTGTCTCCAGGTTTTGGAGGGCGTTCTGTTCTCGGCTTGGTATTCAACTTTCGTTCTCTTTGGCTTTTCATCCGCAGTCGAATGGGCAGACAGAGCGTACTAATCAAAACCTGGAGACCTACTTGAGGTGCTTTGTGGCTGAGAATCAGGAGAACTGGTCCTCATTCTTGTCCCTAGCAGAGTTTGCTCTGAATAACCGTAGGCAGGAGTCCACGGGTAAGTCGCCATTTTTTGGCGCATACGGTTTTCATCCTCAGTTTGGTACCTTTTCTGGTACTAGTTCCTCTGGGATGCCAGAGGAGGAGAGATTTTCTTCTGCCTTGTCTTCTATCTGGCGGAGGATCCAAGTGAATTTGGAGAAGATGGGTGAGAGGTATAAGCGAATGGATGACAAGAGACGTGTGACTGTTCCGAACCTGTGTGTGGGTGATCTGGTGTGGTTGTCCACAAAAAATATTAAACTGAGAGTGCCATCTTGGAAACTGGGTCCAAGATTTATTGGACCGTACAAAATATCTGCGGTCGTCAATCCAGTAGCGTTTCGGCTGGATCTTCCGCAGACTTGGAGGTTCCATGATGTGTTCCACAGGTCTTTACTGAAAAAATATGTAAAACCGGTGGAACCATCGCCATTGACTCCTCCTCCTGTTCTGGTTGATGGAAATTTAGAGTTAGAGATCTCCAGGGTTCTTCGGGGTTCCCTTCAGTACCTGGTACACTGGAGGGGATACGGCCCTGAGGAAAGGATGTGGGTTCCGGCGCTAGATGTCAGTGCCAGCCGACTGGTGAGGGCTTTTCACAGATCCCACCCGGATAAGGTTGGTCCGGGGTGTCCGGAGGTCACCCGTAGAGGGGGGGGTACTGTCATGTCCTGCTCGGGCTACGTGCGGATGTCTGCCAGATTAGCAGCACGTGTCTAGTCTTTTGTTTTGTTTTGGAGTAGAGCTAGATCCGTCTCCCTTCAGGTGCACTGGGTGGGGTTGTTGGTTTAAATTACACCCACTCCCAGTGTTCCGTGCGGGTTATAGCTTCTGTCTGGCTCTGTGAAAGGAAGGAAGGATTGGCTTTTCCTGCTCAGAAAAGATAAGTTGGTTGTTGTTTTCTTGTTTTTTGCTGTCTAGGCTGTTAGAAAGACGCCTGTCCCCTCCAGGTTCTGAGGGAGCAGGCTGGCTCTATTCCCCTTCACCATCTTAGGGATTTTTAGGGTCTTTTCAGCCCAGGCATGAGGACACGTTATTCCCACCTTAAGGGTCTGAACGTGGGCATAGCAGTATAGGGAGAGCTGGTAGGGATGTGTCAGGAGGTGACCCTGATCCCCAGCTTCTTGCCTAGATACTTGTTTGTTTATTTTTCTGTGTATCTGATATCCTGTCCGCCATGACAGTTTTGCCTTCAGACAAAGAGCGAGGTTAGAGCAGCAAGAAATGAGTGGGTAAATATATCGCCACCCCGGAATTCCTACTTCAGTTCCATGGTGGGGGTTTCAGCTCTGATAGGAATCCTTGGCTTTGAAGCTTCTACAATACCCCAGGTTTGGGTACCAACCACTGATCTTATGGTCTACTAGAAATAATGGCTCAAGAAGTTGGATACTGCAGTTTAAACTCCTGGAATCTTAGATGCCAAGCCCATAGGTGTGCAGTAAGGGGGAGCCTATGTACTTCTGTCTTATCCAAAAATTCTCATGGCCTCAGAAGTGCTCAGAAATCAGGCTGGGCTGCTCAGTGCTCCTTAACCATGCACGAGGCTATGCACAGAAGCAATTTCAATCCCCCCCCCCCCCACCTCTCACATTGCTTCCACTGTCTTGCTGCTTTAGCCAACTGACAGCACTTTTTCCCAAGGATTTTCAATCTCTGAGGAGGAGCATGGCGGCATGCATGCTATCCAGCGTATCAGAGTCGGTGTGTAATGTGTGAAGGCCGGGTGCGGTGAGGCATACGCGTGATAGTTTGTAATGTGTGAAGTCATCATGCTGGCCGTGCACAGTGACACCCACAAGCAGTAGAGTTTGCGTGGTTTCTACAATCAAGATGGCTGTGACGCGCAAATAGATGAGGTGAGTTTTTTTACTGCCATTTCAGTAAAAATGTATTCATTACCACAAAGCACAAGGAAACTCGGCTTTGCAGCAAACCAAATTTTTCCTGAAATTCGGATTGAAGTCCACTATTTCGATTCACTCGACACTAGAGCCCATATTGCACTCTCTGTGTAACTGTTGTTGTGGACAAGCGAATAAGTGATCATACTGTTAGCATATTCAGAATATGAATATATAACACACCCAGTTTACAAAACATGAGGAGATGTGCAGTATACAGTGGATATAAAAAGTCTACAAACCCCTGTTAAAATGTCAGGTTTCTCTGATGTAAAAAAATTAGAAAAAGATAAATCATTTCCGAACTTTTTCCGCCTTTAATGTGACCTATAAACTGTACAACTCAATTGAAAACAATTGGGTGTTACCTGTGAGACGGTGCATGGCCTTGTACTGAAAGATCGAAAATTAATTTCAACAGAGACGGGGTAAAAGCTCCACTTGACTCACGCATACGAATTATCGTATTCGGACTCGCGAAAAAACTTTTCGAAATAATTATTCGATACAAGACTCTCGCGAGACTAAAAGCGAGATCCCGGTAAACCCGGAAGTAACACGAATACATTGGAGAAAGGTGGAAGCGTGGGACGCCACAGCAGTAACCTACAACAAGACGCACACAGCGAGTCTATACGGGACGCAGTGAGTAAACATATAATTGAGAGAAATACAAGTGGAGCTCCGCCATACCTCTGTGATAATATTGACACAGGTGGGACTTTATGAATCATACCGGACTGTTAGTTCTGTCTAGATGACACACTCAGACTCTTGAGAGAACCTTATCAGAGGAATATTTGGTGCATTATATAGTGTAAAGTAATTTCTGCCAGCTATATCCCACATTCCATTTAGTGGCAACTCATACAGCCATCTGCCTGTACCAATTCTCACTTGGAACAAAGCCATACAAGTGGTCCTAAAAATAGGTCGCTCTACCACAGATGACTGCGATTCATTAGTCCTACCAATGTGGAGGATACAGATGCAGCCACATATGATACAGCGAACCTAGAGGGTAATGCAGCAGTGATTTCCTTGCTGATCACTGAAGGTGTTTCATTGAATGTTTGCAGTAGTGCATCATTTTAATGCTTTTATATTTTATATAACAAATTAAGTGCACAAAGATTATATTATTTAATAAAGGTTTTATATGTTCAATCCAATCTCACATGTATTCGGATTGTTTGAGTGCCGGTTCCATCCAATACATATCAATACAGCACAGAATTAGGGGTGTGTCTTTTTGAACCTGTGCACCATTTGTGATAATCCAAAGTGAGCCATCTGCTTATTACCCATTGTTAATCAATTGAAAACAAACTGAAATCTTTTAGGTAGAGGGAAGAAAAAATATAAAAATTAAATAATATGGTTGCATAAGTGTGCACACCCTTAAACTAATACTTTGTTGAAGCACCTTTTGATTTTATTACAGCATTCAGTCTTTTTGGGTATGAGTCTATTAGCATGGCACATTTTGACTTTTGACTCTTTTTTTTTGCAAAAAACGTTCCAAATCTGTCAGATTGCGAGGGCATCTCCTGTGCACAGCCCTCTTCAGATCACCCCACAGATTTTCAATCGGATTCAGGTCTGGGCTCTGGCTGGGCAATTCCAAAACTTTAATCTTCTTGTGAAGCCATTCTTTTGGATGTATGCTTTGGGTTGTTGTCATGCTGAAAGATGAAGTTCCTCTTCATGTTCAGCTTTCTAGCAGAAGCCTGAAGGTTTTGTGCCAATATTGACTGGTATTTGGATTGGTTCATAATTCCCTCTAGCTTAACTAAGGCCCTAGTTCCAGCTGAAGAAAAACAGCCCCAAAGCATGATGCTGCCACCACCATGCTTCACTGTGGGTATGGTGTTCTTTTGGTGATGTGCAATGTTGTTTTTGCGCCAAACATATCTTTTGGAATTATGGCCAAAAAGATCAACCTTGGTTTCATCAGACCATAACACCTTTTCCCACATGCTTTTGGGAGACTTTAGATGTGTTTTTGCAAAATGTAGCCTGGCTTGGATGTTTTTCTTCATAAGAAAAGGCTTTCAGCTTGCCACTCTCCACCATAGCCCAGACATATGGAGATTACGGGAGATTGTTGTCACATGTACCACACAGCCAGTACTTGCCAGATATTCCTTCAGCTCCTTTAATGTTGCTGTAGGCCTCTTGGTCGCCTCCCAGACCAGTTTTCTTGGTAATGTCACTGTTGTGCCATATTTTCTCCACTTGATGATGACTGTCTTCACTGTGTTTCATGGTATATCTCAGTGTTTCCCAACCAGTGTGCTTCCAGCTGTTGCAAAACTACAACTCCCAGCATGCCTGGACAGTCTTTGGTTGTGCGGGCATGCTGGGAGTTGTAGTTTTGCAACAGTTGGAGGCACACTGGTTGGGAAACACTGGTATATCTAATGCCTTAGAAATTATTTTGTACCCTTCTCCTGATTGATACCTTTTAACAATGAGATCCCTCTGATGCTTTAGAAGCTCTCTGTGGACCATGGCTTTTGCTGTGGGATGTGACTAAGAAAATTTCAGGAACATTTCAGGAAAGACCAGCTAGAGCAGCTGAACTTTTATTTGGGGTTAATCAGAGGCACTTTAAATGATAGCAAGTGTATGCTGACTCCTATTTAACATGATTTTGAATGTGATTGCTTAATTCTGAACACAGCTACATCCCCACTTATAAGAGGGTGTGCACACTTATGCAACCACATTATTTTAGTTTTTTCTTTTTTTCTTTTCTCCACCTAAAAGATTTCAGTTTGTTTTTTAATTGAGTTGTACAGTTTATAGGTCACATTAAAGGTGGAAAAAGTTGTGAAATAATTTATCTTTGTCTCATTTTTTTACATCACAGAAACCTGACATTTTAACAGGGGTGTAAAGACTTTTTATATTCACTGTATGTGTTTGCATATGTATCTATATATATATATATATATATATATACACACCATATTTTTTGCCCCAATGTTAATCAGACTTCAGCTTACAGCCCAAATCAGACCCCAATGTTAATAAGACCCCAATAAGACCTCAGATCAAACCCACAATCAGACCTCAGATCAGACCCAAATGTGAATGACCCCCAATCAGACCTAAGATAAGAGCCCCAATATAAAAAAAGACCTCAGATTAAACCCTTATGCCTCAGATCAGAAACCCGTTCCTCAGATCAGACCTTCATGCCTCAGATTAGCCCCCCATGCATTAGATGAGAACCCCATGCCACAGGTCAGACCCTCATGCCACAGATCAGACCCCAGCCTCAGAGCAAATAAAAAAATAAATAATAATCAACTTAAATCTCCTTCTCCTGACGGGGCTCCCAGGATCCAGTTCTCTCTTTTCTTCCTGCCGTCGTTTGGGCTGTGACCCAATGCGCACAGTGTGAGGTCGCAGATCGTCCTCGCGCTGTGCACAGACACAGCAAAGCCGATGGCAGAGGACCAGGAAGCGGTGAGTACAGACCCCGGGGAGTGCTGCAGTAACCGCTTCCCGGTCCTCTGGTACTAATGAGTGCTAACATAATGGAAGTGTTCATTAGTATTTGCCCCATAAGACGCATTGACATCTACCCCCCCTCCCCCCAAGTGGAAAGTGCATCTTATGAGGTGAAAAATACAGTATACAGTCGTGGCCCAAAATTTTGAGAATGACACAAATATTTGTTTTCACTAATTTTGCTGCTAAACTGCTTTTAGATCTTTGTTTCAGTTGTTTCTGTGATGTAGTAAAATATAATTACACGCACTTCATACGTTTCAAAGGTTTTTATCAACAATTACATGACATTTTTTGCAAAGAGTCAGTATTTGCAGTGTTGGCCCTTCTGTTTCAGGACCTCTGCAATTCGACTGGGCATGCTCTCAATCAACTTCTGGGGCAATTCCTGACTGATAGCAACTGATAGCAACCCATTCTTTTTGTTTGTCCACCCGCCTCTTGAGGATTGACCACAAGTTCTCAATGGGATTAAGATCTGGGGAGTTTCCAGGCCATGGACCCAAAATGTCAAGGTTTTGGTCCTTGAGCCACTTAGTTATCACTTTTGCCTTATGGCACGGTGCTCCATCGTGCTGGAAAATGCATTGTTCTTCACCAAACTGTTGTTGGATTGTTGGAAGAAGTTGCTGTTGGAGGGTGTTTTGGTACCATTCTTTATATATGGCTGTGTTTTGGGGCAAAATTGTGAGCGAGCCCACTCCCTTGGATGAGAAGCAACCCCACACATAAATGGTCTAAGGATGCTTTACTGTTGGCATGACACAGGACTGATGGTAGCGCTCACCTTTTCTTCTCCGGACAAGCCTTTTTCCTGATGCCCCAAACAATCGGAAAGAGGCTTTATCAGAGAATATGACTTTGCCCCAGTCCTCAGCAGTCCATTCACCATAATTATATGTAGGGACTTGTTTTATATGTCTTAGTTATCTGCTTATTTTTCATAAATCTTCATTTTCTCTTATCTTGGATGACATTTTGGGGCTTTGGGACCGATTACTCAACTTACAATGGTTTCAACATACAATGGTCGTCCTGGAACCAATTAATATTATATCTTGGGGGACCAGTGTACAGCAAAACGTCTCTTGTCCTGTATATTGAGTGTAATTCTCATTATCTGCTCTTGTTCTTTATCTATAGATACTGCAAAGTACAACTTTTCCTGTCCTGTATACTTGGTGTAATCCTCAGTTTATTCTCTTATTCTGTATCTATGGACACTGCACATTACCACTAGTGTTGGGCACGAATATTCGAATCATGAATATTCATTGCAAATATCTGCACTTCGACAATTCGAGAATATTTAGACTATAGTGATATACACTCACCTAAAGAATTATTAGGAACACCTGTTCTATTTCTCATTAATGTGATTATCTAGTCAACCAATCACATGGCAGTTGCTTCAATGCATGTAGGGTTGTGGTCCTGGTCAAGACAATCTCCTGAACTCCAAACTGAATATCAGAATGGGAAAGAAAAGTGGTTTAAGCAATTTTGAGCGTGGCATGGTTGTTGGTGCCAGACGGGCCGGTCTGAGTCTGGTGTCTGCACAGACGGATCCGCTCCTATAATGCAGACGATGGGATCCGTTCAGAACAGATCCGTCTGCATTATCTTTCAGAAAAAATTCTAAGTCTGAAAGTTAGTCAGACGGATCCGTCCAGACTTTGCATTGAAGGTCAATGGGGGACGGATCCGTTTGAAATTGCACCATATTATGTCAACTTCAAACGGATCCGTCCCCATTGACTTACATTGTAAGTCTGGACGGATCCGTTTGGCTCCGCACGGCCAGGCGGACGCCCGAACGCTGCAAGCTGCGTTCAGGTGTCCGCCTGCTGAGCGGAACAGAGGTCAAATGGTGCCAGACTGAGGCATTCTGAGCGGATCTGCATCCACTCAGAATGCACTGGGGCCGTACGGATCCGTTCGGGGCCGCTTGTGAGAGCTTTCAAACGGAACTCACAAGCGGAACCCCGAACGCAAGTGTGAAAGTAGCCTTACTGGGATTTTCACGCACAACCATTTCTAGGGTTTACAAAGAATGGTGTGAAAAGGGGAAAACATCCAGTATGCGGCAGTCCTGTGGGCAAAAATGCCTTGTTGATACTAGAGGTCAGAGGAGAATGAGCCGACTGATTCAAGCTGATAGAAGAGCAACGTTGACTGAAATAACCACTCGTTACAACCGAGGTATGCAGCAAAGTATTTGTGAAGCCACAACACGCACAACCTTGAGGCGGATGGGCTACAACAGCAGAAGACCCCACCGGGTACCACTCATCTCCACTACAAATAGGAAAAAGAGGCTACAATTTGCACAAGCTCACCAAAATTGGACTGTTGAAGACTGGAAAAATGTTGCCTTGTCTGATGAGTCTCGATTTCTGTTGAGACATTCAAATGGTAGAGTCCGAATTTGGCGTAAACAGAATGAGAACATGTATCCATCATGCCTTGTTACCACTGTGCAGGCTGGTGGTGGTGGTGTAATGGTGTGGGGGATGTTTTCTGGGCACACTTTAGGCCCCTTAGTGCCAATTGGCCATCGTTTAAATGCCACGGGCTACCTGAGCATTGTTTCTGACCATGTCCATCCCTTCATGACCACCATGTACCCATCCTCTGATGGCTACTTCCAGCAGGATAATGCACCATGTCACAAAGCTCGAATCATTTCAAATTGGTTTCTTGAACATGACAATGAGTTCACTTTACTAAAATGGCCCCCACAGTCACCAGATCTCAACCCAATAGAGCATCTTTGGGATGTGGTGGAACGGGAGCTTCGTGCCCTGGATGTGCATCCCTCAAATCTCCATCAACTGCAAGATGCTATCCTATCAATATGGGCCAACATTTCTAAAGAATGCTATCAGCACCTTGTTGGATCAATGCCACGTAGAATTAAGGCAGTTCTGAAGGCAAAAGGGGTCCAATACCGTATTAGTATGGTGTTCCTAATAGTTCTTTACGTGAGTGTATGTCTCAGAGCACAATTACACTGACCAAAAATATAAACGCAATACTTTCGGTTTTGCTCCCATTTTGCATGAGATGAAATCATTTTGATTGCACAGAGATTCCGTGACCAGATCCTGAGGCCCATTGTTGTGCCATTCATCCACAACCATCACCTCATGTTGCAGCATAATAATGCACGGCCCCATATCGCAAGGATCTGTACACAATTCCTGGAAGCTGAAAACATCCCAGTTCTTTCATGGCAAGCATACTCACCGGACATATCACCCATTGAGAATGTTTGGGATGCTCTGGATCGGCGTATACGACAGTGTGTTCCAGTTCTTGCCAATATTCTGCGACTTCGCACAGCTATTTAAGAGTAGTGGACCAACATTCCACAGGCCACAATCAACAACCTGATCAACTCTATGCGACGGAGATGTGTTGCACTGCTTGAGGCAAATGGTGGTCACAGGAGATACTGACAGGTTTTCATACGATCCCCCCCCCAGTAAGGCAAGACTGTGCACATTTCAGAGTGGACTTTTTTTGTGGGCAGTCTAAGGCACACCTGTGCAATATTCATGCTGTCTAATCAGCACCTTGATATGCCACACCTGTGAGGTGGGATGGAGAGTAATGGGTCTTTTGTGTATGTAGAAAATGTTTCAGATCTTTGAGTTCAGCTCATGCAAAATGGGAGCAAAACCGAAAGTGTTGCGTTTATATTTTTGGTCAGTGTATTTAGGTATAGTATAAGGCCTGGCTAATAACAGATTTACCATGCTGAATAGGTTTATTGTCGGAATTGCTTCCTTTAGCAGAAGATCTATTCCCCAATATGCATGTGCTGTAGGTCTTTGTAAATTCTGACATGGTTATGGCATAGGTTCTCTTAAAAAACAAATGCAGTCTGTGGTTCTACCTGTGTTGTTAATTATGTTGTGCAGTCTCATTCTAGAATTGCTAAATCTGTCAAATAACTGAAATAGACAAACCTCATTGACTATAATTGGGTCCATTGGGTTTCCTTTAGGGAGTCCGATATTTGACCAGACACAGTAGGGCAGCATGCCCCACTATCTTGCCTGTACTTCTTGATGAAATCTGAAGACTGAATACACTTGTATTATGAGACTTGGTATAGCAGAACTTCATACCATAGTGTGGTAAATCTTCTAAAGCTTCTTAATTTAAATATATAAGCAGCCTCATAGAATAAATGACAAACTCAGCACTGCAACATCTGTTAATTCTAAACTTCATTATCAAATATTTTCAGTAATTATTCTTAAAACCTCCTCCAAAGATGTCTCTGATTCAGCTGCTTGCATCTCAATACCATATAAGAATGATCTGAAAATTTGGCAGAATAATAGGTTGCATTTTTTCTATTGAATCAATTAAAAGTTACGTTTCAATTAGGATCACCATGCAATTTTCTTCTAGATTTTTAGCGCCATATTATCTTTAGTGTGAAAATAGTTTTCTGAATAATATCGTTAATGATTTATATTAGTGAATCATTAACTAAGCCATTTGATCTCCAAACATCATCATGAAGTAATTACTGCTGTAAATTCTGCTTCAGTACCCAAAATAATAGGATCTGGCATGCTTGTTAGATTATTTATTGTAGTCAGTTATTCTTCTAGTCTGCCAAATTACATAACTCTAATAGACATAGCCCTGACAATAGATGAATGCCTTGTGAATACCAGTGTATTGGTCAGCTACTTTTTACATCTTAGATGTCTTACATACAGTGCTATTGCAGAGTTACATGCAACATCTGAGCAAGCAATTATTGGGAAGGGACCGTTTCTTCCCAATAATTGCCTTCTCGTCAGTGAAGGTAAAGAGCTGCATTTACAGGCAGCAATCACCTCCACTGTATGGGAAACGGGTAATGGCTACTGATTGTTTCTGGGCAGCAGGTCTTTGTCCACACAGCACAATCTGCTTCCTAGAAATGGTGCTCCTTCATCAGGTGATCGAAAGCACATTTACACAGGTTTATTATCATAGTAACATTTATTCTGACAATTGTACGGTGTAAAGTCTGCCTCAAGGCCACTAGTGTTTGATGGAAATCTGACCTCCAAGTCCTGACAATAATCAAAATGAAGGGCTGGTGGGTTCCTATAAGCTTGAAGTTTAAATAGAGTTTAGTTGCAGTACCAGGCACAGCCACACATTTGGACAAGCCATGACTAGACAAACAATGAAGGAGACGTGTAGCCCTAGCTCTAAATCTGTTCTATTGATTGGAAAGGGTACCATAGGTTGTGTCTGTGTTTCCTGTCCTAGAGGGCACTGCATCAGAAAAATGTGAAGAGATTTGTGAAGCACAAGAAGTGAGGAGAGTCTGAGGTACCGCACAATCCTGTGAACTGTGTGTGACACAGTGAACATAGGGTGGAGGTACAGACTACCGAACAGAATCAGGAGAAGAAGCCAAATGGCGAGAGAGTGGAAATAGTGTAGGACCAGTGACTGGACAGCAGCCACATTCTGGTCTATGTATAGTGTACTCAGGGCAGTGAAGTCTGCATGAGGGTACCTAACCCCCATCAGTCAGGTCCTAAAGAAGACCAGATAGATACAGAATGCAGGAAGTGGCCAGTGAGTGTGAGAAGCAGCAAAGATATCAGTGACAAATGTCTGCAGACGAGTTGAGCAAAAAGCAGTAGACGCCTGTTGTACCAGCTGCCTCATAAGACATCAGAGAATATTTTGTTATAATTAAGTACAGAGACTGTGTTGTGAGAAGAATCAGAGACTATTAACCCCTTTAAGCGACAGCCAGTTTCGACCAAATGCCGGAGCCCCATTTTTCAAATCTGACATGTGTCAGTTTATTTGGTAATAACTTTGGACCGCTTTTACTAATCCAATGCATTCTGAGATTGTCTTTTCGTGACACATCATACTTTATGTTAGTGGTGAATTTGAGTTGATACATTTTACCTTTATGCATAAAAAAATCCAAAATTTGCAGAAAATTCTGAAAGATTTTATATTTTCAGAATTAGAATTTCCCTGCTTTTAAGACAGATAGTGATACTTTGTAAAACATTCCCCATATGTCTACTTTATGTTGACATTATTTTTAAATGTCTTTTTTTTTTAAAGGAAATTAGAAGGCTTAGAAGTTTTATTTTTTTTAAAGAAAATTGCCAAAACCCACCTTTTTAAGGACCAGTTCAGTTATGAAGTCACTTTTGGGGGCTTACATAGTAGAAACCACCCATAAATTACCTCATTTTAGAAACTAAACCCCTCAATTTATTCAAAACTGATTTTACAAACTTGTTAACCTTTTAGGTATTCCACAAGAATTAAAGCAAAATGGAGGGAAAATTTTAATATTTAATAATTTTGTGCGGATTTTCCATCAATTTTTGCTGTAACACAGCAAGGGTTAATAGCTAAACAAACCTCAATATTTATTACCCTGATGCTACAGTTTACAGAAACATCTCATATATGATTATAAACTGCTATATGGGCACACGGCAGGGCGCAGAAGGAAAGGAGCGCCATATTGTTAATTGAGGGCAGATTTTGATGGTATAGTTTTCGGGCATCATGTCACATTTGAAGAGATCCTGAGGTACCCCTAGAAAGAAAACCCCCAAAAGTGACCCCATTTTGGAAACTACACCCCCTCAAGGAATACATTTGAGTGAAGTGAATGCTTTGACCCAACAAGCGTTTCATAGAATTTAGAAACACATGACTTAGACATTAACTTTAATTTCCAATATAATGTTGTTTTAGCCCCAATTTTTTATTTTCACAAGGGGTAACAAGAGAAAATGCACCCCACAATTTGTTATGCATTTTTTCCTGAATACAGCAACACCATATATGTGGTCATAACCTGGCTATTTGAGGAGACGGCAGCATTCAGAAGGGAAGGAATGGCATCAGGATTTTCTAACATGTAATTTGCTGAAATTGTTTTTACCAATATAGCTGTGTGAGGGCTTGTAATTTGAAGAATGGGTTGTAGTTTTGGGGTACATAGGTATTTTTTATCACTTTTCATAACATTTTTTGTTGAGTTGAAGTGGGTAAAAATAGCAATTTTATGGGGTTCTTCTTACAGTAAATATGAAATGACAATTTTATTCTGTGGGTTGATACGGTTATGGCGATACCAAATTTATATCGTTTTTTTATGTTTTACTACTTTTTCAGCATAAAATCACTTTTGTGTTAAAAGAGCATGCTCGGCCGAATACCGGTTCGGCTCGAGCATCGCTATGCTCGGCACATGACGGTACTCAGCCGAGTACCGCATGTGTTCAAGAGCCATGCTCAAGTCTCCTCGCCGCACGTTTTGCGGCTGCTAAGCAGCCAATAAACATGCAGGTAAGTTCTGCCATCACTGTAATGCCAGTAGCCATGTTGGCTGCTGGCATTACAGTGATTTGTTGGCCGAAACGCGTCATCAGGTGCTATGCTCGGATCAGTCATAGTCAGGGAGAGCAGAGGGTAGGAAAGGAAAGGCAGTGTAGGGAGCGAAATTCTCAGTTATTATTTGCAGAAAGCTTTTCAAAGATCCAAAAGTCCTTTTAAGGACTACTGTGTGTTTTTGTGTGTGTGTGTGTGTGTATGTGTGTGTGCTTAAGAGCAGCAATATATTTTTACCTGTGCTAAATTGATCAGTCTCAGGGACATCCGTGCTGAGGAAGGGAGAGAAATTTGCTGTTTTTATTACCAAAAGCTTTTCAAAGACCCCAAAGTCCTTTTAAGGACTACTGTGTGTGTTTGACAGCAGTAGTTGTCTTTTATACCTATTAGTGACATATACTGTACATCATCCGCAGACTGTGTCTTTTTGCGTAAATTCAAATAATCAGCGCCAAATTTATTGTCTATAGTGTGCCTTTAATACACATCTGTGACATATGCAGTACTCCATCTGAAAACTGTTTCTTTAGCGTAAATTTTAATAATCAGGGGCCAGCCCTCATCTACTGTCTCTGTAGTGTGTGCGTGTAATACACATCCGTGACATATACAGTAAACCATCTGAAAACTGTTTCTTTAGGGCAAATTTAACTAATCTGGGCCTAATCTAGTGTCCATATTCTATGGGCTTCTGTGACATATACTGTCCTGCATCAGAAAACTGTGAGTTTGTATTGCAAATTCCAATAATCTGGGCCTAATGTACGGTCCATAGTGTGTGGCTTTCTGTGACATATACAGTACGCCATCCGAAAACTGTTTCATTAAGGCAAATTTAACTAATCTGGGCCTAATCTAGTGTCCATATTCTGTGGGTTTCTGTGACATATACTGTCCTGCATTCCAAAAAAAAAACATCCACCGTACCCAGCTCAACTTAGCTGGGTGGCGCAGGACAACACTCTCCAAGTCAGACCAGTGCGAACAGTTGGTCGGTTGGATTGATGAAGATAATACTTCCAGTCAGTTAAGCACCACCCTCTCTTCCACCAAGTCCAATCTCTATTGCCAAGAGTCTGGTCAACCGAATCCTCACTCTGATCATCCTTCCTCCCACCATGGAGAGGCTTGCCAAACGAGTGATCCCACACTCGGATATTCCGAGGAGCTCTTTCCAGCGCCACTATTACATTTGGCCCTTGCGTCCAGAACGCTTGAAGAGGGACCTGAGATATTGTGCCCTAATTCCCAACCTCTTGAGCCTTCACAGTCTCAAGAAGATGACGGTGGTGAGCGGCAATCATTCGTTCACGAGGTGGATGATGATGAGAAACAGTTACCAATCACTGAGATAGTGGTTAGGACAAGTCAGGAGGATGAGCAGAGTCAGGAAGTGGAAGAGGAGGTGGTTGGCGATGAGGTCACTGACCCAACAAGGGAAGGTGAAAAGCCGAGCTAGGACAGCAGTACAGAGGGGGAGGGATCCGCAGCACCGCAACAGGCTGGAGGAGGCAGTGGGGTTGCAAAAGGGAGAAGTCGGCCCACGCCAAACAGGTCCGCAACCGTTACACCGAGCACCCCCATGCGTAAATCTACCTTGCCAAGGGGTAGGTGTTCCGCAGTATGGCACTTTTTTGAGGACAGTGCAGACGAAAAAGAGTGGTAGTTTGAAACCTGTGCCGTACCAAAATGAGCGCGGGGCATGAACACTAGCAACCTCACCACCACCAGCATGATCCACCACATGGCATCCAAGCACCCTAACAAGTGGGCCGAACGCCTGGGTCCACAATCTGCGTCTGCGGGTCACAGCACTGCCTCCTCTTCCCCTGTGTTACGCACACTGCTGGCCAATCCCCTGTCGAAGGCGCAAGCCCGCATGCCCCTCGCCCTGCGTCTGGACCTTCGCATGAACCATCAGCAACAACATCCACTTCCATCTTCCAGCGCAGCATCCAAATGTCCATAACACAGTCATTTGAACGCAAGCGCAAATACCCCACCCACTAAATGTGCAACTTTCGAAATTACTGGCCCTTGAAATGTTGCCAATTAGGCTTGTAGACACTGAAGCCTTCCGCAGCCTGATGTCGGCAGCCGTCCCTTGGTACGCAGTCCCCAGCCACCACAATTTTTTATGGTATACCGTGCCCACCTTACACCAGCATGTGTCCCAGAACATCACCCGTGCCCTGACAAACGCAGTTACTGGGAAGGTCCACTTAACCACGGACACATGGACAAGTGCTGGTGGCCAGAGATGCTACATTTCCCTGACGGCACACTGGGTGAATGTTGTGGAGGACGGGAGTGAGTCGTAATCTGGGATGGCACAGGTGCTACCCACGCCCAGGATTGAAGACCCTACATCCATCAGGGTCTCCACCAGCAGCTATGTTACTGGCTCCAACCCCCACTTCTCCTCCTCCGCCGCCTTCTCCAGTGTTCAGTGGTTTATCAAAATCTACCCCTATTTTCTAGAGCTATTATTGAAGGCGCGCCGCGTTTGTGCCCATTTCCGCAATTTGTCCACAGCTTCAGCCGGTCTGTCAACGCTGCAGCAGTGCTTGAGGTTTCCAGCTCACTGACTGTTGTGCGACGTGAGCACGCGCCGGAACTCTACGTTCCACATGTTGGCCAGGCTGAGGGCAGCAGAGGGCCGTCGTGGAATGCCAGCTGCAACATGGTCGTCTCCTTTCAAGTCAACTGCCACTATTCACAAGTGACGAGTGGGCATTGATGTCAGACCTCTGTGAGGTTTTAAAAAACTTTGAATCCACACAGATGGTAAGTGGCGATAATGCTATTATCAGTGTAACCCCCCCTAATGTTGTATCTACTCAAACGATCGCTGCTCACAATTAAGGATGACGCTCTAAATGTGACAGATGAGGAAATGGGGAGGACATTACACAGGGTGATAGCCAGACCACCCACAGTTCGTCTTCTCAGCGCAAATTGAACCATGAAGAGGAGGAGGAGCTGGAAACAGTTGCCTCTGCTACAGAGGGTAGTACCCATGGAACTTTAATTCCATCTGTTCAGCGTGGATGGGCAGAAGAGGAGGCTGAGGATGAGGAGATGGAGAATCATCCTGATGTCGACATTGACGTCTTGCCTTTTAGTACTCTGGCACACATGGCTGACTTCATGTTAAGATGCCTTTCCAGCGACCCTCGCGTTATACGCATTTTAGATAACACGGATTACTGGGTGTTCACCCTTCTTGACCCTTGCTACAAAGAGAACTTTTCATCTCTCATTCCTGTGGTGGAGAGGACGAGAAAAACGGTTCAATACCAGAAGGTACTTGTTGAGAGATTGCTCCAAAATTTTCCATCTGACAACGCGTCCGGCAGAGTCCGTACTTCCTTAGGCAACCGAGAAAGGGAGACAAGGGGAACAAACAGCAGTTCCAACAAAGGCAGAGCCACACTCTCCAAGGCATGGGACACTTTCATGACACCCCGCCAGCAACCTCACCCTGAAGCGTGGCCTAGTGGTACAAGGAGGGAAAAGTTTTGGAAGATGGTGAAGGAATACATAGCAGACCGTGTCAGCGTCCTAAATGATCCATCAGTGCCTTACAACTACTGGGTGTCCAAGCTGGACATAAACTTGCGCTCTATGCCTTGAAGGGGCTGGCCTGCCCTGCTGCCAGCATTTTCTCTGAGCATGTATTTAGTGCTGCTGGTGGCATTATAACAGATAAGCGTATCTGCTTGTCCACTGGCAATGCTGACAGGTTGACAGGTTAAAAAGGAACAAGGCCTGTATGCCCCTGACTTCTCAACTCCACCAGAGGAGAGCTGAGCTGATGATGAACATAAAGGCAATTTTAATCTATCATTTATAATGTACTCAATCTACTGTAGTGTATTCCCATGCACCTTTTCCACCACAAAAAAAAGAGTATCTGGTTAAATCATGCTTTCTCCTCCTCATCCAGATTGTATATATTTCCTCCACACTTTTTTTATAGGGTCAGCTCAACTGCAGGCCCTGAACTCAAATGTTTTTATAGGGTCAGTTTAACAGCATGCACTCACATACAATGTTTTACAGCGTCAGCTCACCTGCAGGCACTCACATATAATGTTTTACAGCATCTGCTTAGCAGCAGGCCCTCGCATATAATGTTTTAGAGCGTCAGCTCACCAGTAGGCTCTTGCCTCTAATGTTTTAAACGGTCAGCTCAAGTGCAGGCCCTTGCATAAAATGTTTTACAGGGTCAGCTCACCTGCAGACCCTTGCATATAATGCTTTAGAGCATCAGCTGCTGGCACCAGACTTGCACTCCAATAGATCCTCGTTAATGGAAAGTTTACTCATTCCAATAACAGGGCCGCTTAGGAGTGCTGTATTGTTATTTATCGTCACTACCTCCCCGAGTCGGGAGTGGGAAATTGCTGCGCGCCTGCTGCCTTCCTAGCATACTTCTGCTTCAATAACTTGACCAACCCTCTCTGGGTGGTTCACAATTAGGAAAAAAAAGGGGCAAGGCAACAACTCCCTTGGATGTTGTATCCCTTTCTCAAGCTCCCTCTCCGGCATCGAACCTCTTATATCCCGTTACCCGTGATCACCATGGTAGGCGTCGTAAAGAACATCGAAAGTTGATAGGGCAGACATCCAAATGAATCGTCACCGTCACTGGGACGTACATTCGTCCAGAGGATATCTAGAGTTACCAATGCGGCAGCAGGCCCTCGCCCCTAAGGTTTTAGATGGTCAGATCAGCAGGCCCTTGCTCCAAATGTTTTTGAGGGTCACCAGCAGGCCATCAATCATAATTTTTCAAGGGTGTGTATGATGCTCTCCTTTATGTGTAACAAAGGGTGTTTTGGAGTGCCATTTCCTTGTAATTTTTGGCAGCCCTTTCACTTAGTGCATAGGCTTTATGAGTGTAGGAGTCCCCCTACCTGAACAATTGTACCACAATGTGAATGAGGCCCTCCTTTATGTGATATACAGGCTGTTTTGGAGTGCCTCTTGTTTGTAATTTTTTGCAGCACTTGCACTTTATATACAATTGAATATACTGTAAAGAATGTTTCCTAACAATTTTTCCTGTAAAATTTATTTTTTGGGGGGGTTTTGTGAGTATTTTTGTCAGTCTGTAAAAGCGGCGTACAATTTGGAAAACATGGTTACCAGCAGCGACCTGGGAGTCCAAGATGCATCGAGACATTGTCCCCATGCTGTTCCTGATCCATTTCAGTGGTGTTTCTGACTTTTTCTAATGGATCAGGCACCCTCCAGGGGGTGCCTGGTTGTCTCCTATTGACTTCTATTATACCCGGGTGCGCGGCCAAACACACAAATATAGCAATGTGTTCGGGCCAAACACCAGAATACTTTGGTGCTCGATCATCACTACTCATATACTAAAGTCCATAAGCATTCATAGTCCATTTTTATGTTTTACTACTTTTTCAGCATAAAATCACTTTTGTGTTAAAATAAAATATTTTGCATTGTCATATACTAAAGTCCTTAACCTTTTTATTTTTCCACCAATGTAGCTGTTTGAGGACTTGTTTATTGTGTGATGGGCTGTAGTTTCTATTGATATCATTTTGGGGTAAATATGACTTTTTGATCACTTTTTATAACATTTTTTGTCAAGGTGAAGTGGGTAAAAATGGCAATTCTGTCAGTGTTTTTTTTTAATTTTTTTATGGGGGTTTCTCTTACAGTAAATATGAAATGATGATAATTTTATTCTGTGGGTTGATACAGTTATGGCGATACCAAATTGATATAGATTTTTATGTTTTACTACTTTTTCAGCATAAAATCACTTTTGTGTTAAAAATAAATGGTATTTTGCATCGTCATATACTAAAGTCCATAACATTTTTATTTTTTCACCAATGTAGCTGTTTAAGGGCTTGTTTTCTGTGGGATGAGCTGTAGTTTTATTGATATCATTTTGGGGTACATATGACTTTTTGACCTTTTTTATAACTTTTTTTGTGGAGGTGAAGTGGGCTTGGGGTAATATGATATGATAAATTTATTCTGTGTGTTGAAACAGTTATGGCGATACCAAATTTATAAAGTTTTGTTATGTTTTACTACTTTATCAGCATAAAATAACCTGATTGGTCCCTTGCTGGCTTCCCTGGTGCTCTCAGGGAGAGCAGAGACTGGTGATGAGCAGCATGGGCAATATCAAATTCACGATATTTCGTGAACTTTTACATGTAATATGCACATATTGCGCATGCAATTTCATTACCTATAACATTTAACAAACAATCAAACAAAGGCTATATGCCGAAAGCCAGGTATGTGTAAGCCAACAACCTATCCATGAGTCAGGTACAGTCAGCATACCTTGCAATGGCAGCCTTGTGCACTATGAGACATTCAAGACCAGCTTTCTATCCACACAGACTTGAGAGCCAGTAAGCCTCAAAGTTGCTTGAGATTTGTTGGATGGCTTGGGGGACCTGCACACCTAGATCATTATAATTAGGGTGACAAAAATTGTAATATAATTTTTTTAAGCCGGATAACTCTTCTCTCACTGCTTAGGAGGGCTGCATAAAAAAATTCCGTTTTCTAATTGCCCTAACATTTATATTCAATAGCCTTTCTATACTGTTTTGTCATGTAAACTCATTTACATAAACATGGGCATATGGGAAAGACATACAAATTAGCAGAATCTGCCTTGTTTTTGATGGTACTTTCACACTTGCGGCAGAGGATTCCAGCAAGCAGTTCATTCACCGGAACTGCCTGCAGGATCTGGAATTCCGGACACAAACTGATGGCATTTGTCAGACGGATCCGGATGAGTCTCTCAGGTGTCATCCGCAAAAACGGATCCGGTATAATTTTGTTTTCATTTTTAAAGGTCTGCGCATGTGATCCCAGATCCCTTCTGCCGGAACACTTAATGCCTTAATGGAAACTAATACACTTCTACGTAAATTAATGCCGGCATTCCGGCAAGTGTTCAGTATTTTTGGCTGGAGAGAAAACTGCCGCATGCTGTGGTATTTTCTCCGTCTAAAAAATGCAAGAGGGACTGAACTGATCATCCTGATGCATCCTGAATGGAATGCTCTCCATTCAGAATGCATTAGTATAAAACTGATCAGTAAAACAAAACTGCTAGTGTGAAAGTACACTCAGCTGAAACACTATTTGCATATCTCTCCCATATGCCCATGTTTATGCAAATTTGTTTACATGACAAAATAGTATAAAAAGGTTATTGAATATAAATGTTAGGACAATTAGAAAACTGAAAATTTTTATGCAGCCCTCCTAAGCAGTGAGAGAAGAGTTAGCTGGCATGCAAAAATAAATAATTACAATTTTTGTCACCCTTCTGATAATGATCTAGGTGCGCAGGTCCCTCAAGCCATCCAACAAAAAAAAGCTTTAAAGCTTACTGCCTCTCAGTAGATGAGAGCTGGTCTTTAATGTCTCATTGCACATGAGGCTGCCATTGTAAGGTATGCTGACTGTACGTGTCTCATGGATAGGTTGTTGGCATACAGCCTTTGTGTGATTGTCTGTTATATGTTGTTTATTGTGAGTTATACTGTAGGTAATGATTTATTTTAAAATAAAATAATATAGCATGTATAAAAATAAATTATTAATGATAGGTAGGAAAATACTTATAATAAAAGTTAATTAACAATAGGAAAAATAAGAACTGGAAAAAAAATATTGGTATGGATAAGCATAATAAAGATTAAGAGTAGCTATATAAAATAAGTAAGAAAAGATTATAGGTTTATCTAGTGATAAAAAAATCTAGAATATTCGCTATTGCGAAGATATAGCAATATATTCTAGATCTTCGCAAATTCTTGACGTGACTGTACGTCCAAATGCAGTAAGTCACTTAGCTGAGCACCAAAGTTTGTGTTCTAATCCTATTCCAAATCAATAAAGCACATAGTGATGTCACAGTACAGGAACAATCTACACAGTGAAGTCATATCACAGTCATAATGTGCACAGTGATGTCACAGTACCTAAATGATCTACTGTATCCACTAATAATAGTGATGTTACAAGCCAGGAATTAAACAAACACTGCTGTACACCATGACATCATAAGTTTGCCATGTACATTTTGGCATTGTTATGGTGACAGTCTGTGATTCTGCCACTCCCTGTCTCCCAGTGGGAATAGCCGCTGCCCTGCACACCTGCTTCAGAGTTTTAATGGTCCAGTCCTGCTGGGTCCCATCTTCCTTCCCAGTGGACCCAACCACTGGAGTACTTCCTCCATGCAGGCTGAGGATTGCATCTTGCTGGCAATCCTTCTCACTGCCCATAGGGTGTGGGTGCTCTCTCTCTCTGGCACTTAGAGGGTCAGTGTGCACAATTTGATCTTCCCCAGCCTATGGTTAGCCACCCTGAGGTATTTAAGGCACCCTCCCCTGTCAGTGCTCCATATGCTGATCCTTCAACAGAACTACACACAACTTCTTTACAGTTCCACTTTCAACTTTGAAAGAAAAATGTTGTCATGGGTGTCAACTGGCTTAGGGAAAATATAGGAAATTATCATATATACTACATAATAAAATAGCTGTATGTAGTGTGGTAGTCTCATTACTGTCTTACATGACCCACAGCTACTGGGCTAGAGACGTACTTTGAGATAGCTGCAATGATGTTCTTGGTTAGCAATTGTTCACTCTGGGTCTGACAGCTTATATTCCATTATATCCAACTTGGAGAGTGTTATTAGGAAATATAATCTGGCACCCAGTAAGAAGGGTCTTTATAGCATTCTCTGGTGCAGGAGGACCATTTCCGTGGTATAAAGTGGAGTTAAAATAGGTAGGTAGTCAAGTTGTGCCAGGTTTTTACACATTTGTCCACTCATTTTCGTTGGTCTGGTTATAGTGACCATACTTAGATAACAAATAAATGCTTATGTTTACTTTATACGGTCACTAGAAAAACTAAGTACACCCTTTTTGAATTCTATGGTTTTATATATCAGGTCATAATTTAAACAAATTGGTCCTTAGAAGGTAATTGAGTGGTTGTTCACACCTGGGGGCCATTTGGGCAAAAACCCCAGTGTGACCAGACCCGCAGAGAGAATCATACTTACTAGATACTTTCTGCAGGGTTCCATCTCCTTTGCTCCCCTGCTACATATATCCAGTCTCCCTGCATCAATGTCCAATTTAACATGGATCAGGTGGCTGTTGCAGCGGTAAAAGTTCCCTCTGCCTCATGTAACTGGGTCACTTGAGCAGATGTTGACATGGGGAGACTGAAGATCTGCAGCAGCAGTGGTGGAGGGAAGGATCCTGAACCCATTGGTGGGCAACAGGCTTGTATGATTCTCTCCACAGGCCTGACCATGCTGGGAGGAGGTCTTTCCTGAAAGGTTCCCAGGGGTAAACAAGCCCTTTAAAGTTAGTTAAATACAACCCAAGAAAAATTATACTTGTCATTATTTATTTAACAAAATCTAGGCAAAAGTGCAGAAGCTGAGTGTGAAAAATTAAGCATGCCCTTATTGATTCAATAGGAATTAGGAGGGTACGTAGTATCCAGGTGCTGATAATCTCATGTCATTGATTAACTGTTCATCAGCAAGTGTTATCACCTCTATAGAAGCAGAAGTTTTTGGCAGTTTGCTGGTCTGAAGTATTTAGGTGTGGGTTAACACAATGTCAAAAAGGAAAGACATCAGCAACGATCTTAGGCTACCTTCACACATCCGGTGTGAATTCCAGCAGCTGCATGCTGCAATTTGTGTCCGGACCGGAAAAGCATGCTGGGTTTTCACACCAGAGATGTGAAACTAGCCTTAGAAAAGCAATAGTTGATGCTCACAAATGTCCTAAGGCAGGAATGCCCAACCTGTTGCAAAACTACAAGTTCCATCATGCCTGGACAGCCTACAGCTGTCAGGGCATGCTTGGAGTTTTGAAACGGCTAGAGGGCCGCAGAATGGCCAATCTGTCCTAATGGTTATAAAGAACATTTCCAAATAATTTATTGCCCATCATTCCATATTAAAAAAGATAAGTCACTAGTGGAAAATATTGAAGACAGTTGACAATCTTACCAGCAGTGGACGTCCCAGCATATTTACCCCAAGGTCAGACCGTGCAATGTTCACAGAAAAAATAAAATAAAAAAAACACTCTACTGGCCTCACTTAGCATGTTACATGTGCAAGTTCCTGACAGTACAATTAGAAAAAGACTAAAGAAGTATGACTTGTTTGGAAGGGTTGCCAGGAGGAAGCTTCTTCTTTCTGAAAAGAACATAGCAGCATGGACTTAAATTTAAAAAGCTGTATCTGAACATAAAGTATCTGAGTCATAAATGTCTGGAACAATGTTTTCCATACACAAAAGACCAAAATGGAAATCTTTGGCCATAGTGCACAGAGCAATTTTTGAAGAAAACCAAGGACAGTATATCAACACAAACACCTCATGCAAACTGTCAAGCCCAGTGGTGGAGGGGTGATCATTTGGGCTGGTTTTGCAGCCACTGGACCTGCGAACCTTGCACGCATTGAGTCTACCATGAATTCTTATGTACACCAAAGTATTCTAGAGTCAAATGTGAACCAGTTATCCAACAGCTAAAGCTTGGCTGGAACTGGGTTGTGCAACAGGACAATGATCCCAAGCACACCTGCAAAGAGTCAAAGTCCAGAATTCAACCTAATTGAAATGCTGTTTGCTGACTTTAAACAGGATAGATCATCAATATCAGATTGGCTGGGGTCCATCTCCTGGCACCCCCTGATCAGCTGTTTGGACAGCCCTTGTGTGAGCTCTGCATGCTCTTCACTGTTTACCCGCTCACTGTCGACATTGCAGCAGCAAACAGGTATAGTTAGAGCTCCTTAGTCCCATTCACTTGAATGGGAAGTAGTTTTAGTTACTCTATCCCAATCAAGTCAATGGGACGGAGGAGCTGTAACTACACTGTTCGCCGCTGCAATGTCAATGACAAGCAGATAAACAGTGAAGAGAATGATCTCTTTAAAAAGCTGATTGGTGGACCCCTGACAATCGGATATTGATGACGCATTCTGAGGATAGGTCATTAATATGGGAAACTGAACAATCTCTTTAAAAGAGCTGTACCTGAACAAATGCCCACAAACCTCAAAGAACTGAAGTAACATTGTAAATGTAAGCTACTGATTCACGGGGTGCACTTAGTTTTTCCGACATGGCTTTTCCATTTTTGAATGAAAATGAAACGGTAAAATCTGTTGAGTGTTGTATGAGGTTGTTGTTACCTAATTTTATGATGTTCTAAGGACATCCCCTGATGCCTCAAACCATAGAGCTCACTGAGGGTGTACTTAGTTTTTTTTATTGATTATGCATACCATGAGCCCAGTCTTACCTACTCTATGGTTTTCATCCATATACAATCATTTACAGTACCCACTAAGAATCTAATTCACTGTATCCATCATGTGAAATATACAGTTCTAGAAATTTTACTTTCTCAAAGCACTGCAACTGTGTAGAGTATCACTATTCTCAGGCTCAAAACAATGCATTCATTATGGTTTTGATGATTTCTGTGGGCGTCAAATTGCGTTAGTTCTTGTAATTACATATAGGAGGACACAATTCCTTCTTAGTTGAATTTTCTATCCTTTCTACACCCAAATTTGATAATTACATACAATTTCTTGCAGAAAAGAAACGAGATAATGGGAGCCCCCCACATCCTCTAGTAGTAGATGAAACGGACAGACTGTATACGTTTACAGGGTGGTGATGAAGTGTCAAAGCCATTAAAATGCAATTTCTCCTTTGGTTTCTTCTGTCTTGTACAATTATTAAAAAGAAACACCTGTTCGACAATATGTTGTAAGTCATGTTGGCAGTCATTAGATCACAAAGCACTTAGAAATGCGGAGCACTTATGGGATTCCTCAAATAAACAGTGTGAGCGATGCTCCGTCCAGCTCATTGGAATTCAGACCCAATTCTTCCTATCTGTTTCTTTATCACATCTAGTAAAGGACAGAAAGAGAAAAAAAACTGCCACATATATTTCTTGTATTTTAGATATAATATGTCAGGTTAAGGCCTCATGCACACGACAGTATTTTTTAGCGGTCTGCAAAAAGGGGTTCCATTGTTCTGTGATCCGTGTCTGTTTTTGTTTCCGTGTGTCTCCAAACATGAAGGAAAGAAAAAAAAAAATCTAAGTTTAGTTTGCCATGCAAATGATAGGAAAAAAACGGACACGGACGCGCGGATGCGGATGAAAATCTTGTGTGCCTCCGCATTTTTCCATGGACCCATTGACTCCGCAAACCGTTGTCTGTGAAAAAAATAGGACAGGTCCTATTTTTTTCACGGACTGGAAACACGGATCACGGACGCGGATGACAAATGGTGCATTAGCAGAGTTTTCCACGGACCCATTGAAAGTCAATGGGTCTACAGAAAATCACGGAAAACGGAACAACGGACACGGGACACAACAATGGGAGTGTGCATGAGGCCTTAAGGAGTTGTCTGACATTTGGATATTGATGACCTATCCTTAGGATAGTTCATCAATATCAGATTTCTAGGAGTCTGACTCCCGCCAACCAGAATTTTAATTTTTTTCTGGACAACTTATCCCAAAATCACGGACAGCCAACATTTTTTACGGACAAATTGGAAAACCATTATGAATTATAACGATTATAAGTAATCCATGTCTATAGCTCAATATACTGATAAGAACTCATCACCAGCATTTACTGTGAGCTGTAAAATGATGATAATTACCATCAAAATAATCTAGTCAATACCACCAGCCTCAAAAAAAATCTGTTAATAGTTAAGTAAAAAATGGCAAGAAAATGTTGCTTGATATTTTCAATGGATTTTAATGGCATTTGTCATAAGATAACGCCATGATGTGTCAAATTTAGCTCAACTGCATACATACCAATTTTTTTATTACATGTAAAAGTATTCAGATCTTGGTGCTGGTTTGAAAACTGCAGAATTTTTTTTATTTTTGGGGGGGGGACATCCCCTTTAACCTTATTCTGTATTAACTTTTGAATAGTAAGGCCAGGATGGCATGGCCACCATATGCATTTTTTAAAACCCAAAATGAAAGATTCGTAGTAGAAAGAGAAGCAAATAAAAGTTTATTATTTATTATTTATTGTTAAGGCCTTTATTCCGTGTCCGTTGTGCCATTTTTCGTGATTTTCTGCGGACCCATTGACTTTCAATGGGTCCGTTGAAAACTCGGCTAATGCACCTTTTGTCATCCGTGTCCGTGATCCGTGGTTCCAGTCCGTCAAAAAATATATAACCTGTCCTATTATTTTCGCGGAAAACGGTTCACGGACCCATTCAAGTCAATGGGACCGCTAAAAAACACGGAGGCACACAAGATCGTCATCCGCGTCTGCGCGTCCACGTCCGTTTTTTCCTATCATTTGCATGGCAAACCTTTCTTAGATTTTTTTTACTTTCCTTTATGTCTGGTGGTCCTCCAAAAATAAAGGAAGACAGGCGGAAACAAAAACGGAAACGGATCACGGAGCAATGGAACCCCATTTTGCGGAACGGAAAACAAAAACGGTCATGTGCATGAGGCCTAAGGCCTCATGCACATTACCGTTGTGTACATCCGCGTCCGTTCCTTCATTTTTCACAGTTTAGCAGAGATGCGATTCATTTCTATTGAACTGTGAAAAAAAAACTGATAGTCCTCCGTTTTTTCTCCGCGTCCGTGATCCAGTCCGTCAAAAAAATATAACCTGTCCTATTCTTGTCAGTGGAAAACGGAGGACAGACCCATTCAAGTCAATGGGTCTGTCAAAAAAAAAAACAATGCACAACTGGTATGTCATCCATGTCCGTGTCTGTTTTTTTTCTACAAGACCTTGGTGAAATAAAATTACACTTTTCATTAACCTTCCTTTTTTCCCCCCCTGTCAGACAAAAAAAAGGAAGACACAAGGAAACACAACTGAAGCTAAATCGGACATGGACCACTGAAGGCAAATCACTGACAGTGAAAAAACACTGTCGTGTGCATGAGGCCTAAGCCTCATTTACACTTCAGTGTTTGATCAGTGATTTCTATCAGAGATTGTGAGCGAAAAGCAGGACTGGGGCCTCCACAGACATAAGGTATAATGGAAAGATCTGTACCTGTTCTGTGTTTATAGACGCACCTGGTTTTGGCTCAAAATCACTGATGGAAATCACTAACCCAAATACTGATGTGTGAATGAGGGTGGTATCACACATAGCTTTTTAGATCAGCTTTTGATGCAGTTTTTTGAGCCAAAGCCAGAAGTAGATCCAAAATGAAGAAAAATATAAGATTCTATTTTATATTTCTCATTCCCTTCCAACCCACTTCTGGCTTTGACTCAAAAACTGCATCAAACACTAGTAATGAGCGGCAGGGGCAATGTTCGAATTCTTAATATTTCATGAATATTTTGTAGAATATTTGTCATATATTCGCAAATTCGAGACCGTATGTGCACCTGCATACAGAGTTGTGCTGGCTGAACCCCCCATATTTTTTTCTTTGTAGTATATATTGGAGGCGTGGCGATCTCCAAGCAGTCATGCACACCTGACCAGTTAGTCTGCCCTGGAGGCTGGTTTTAAAGTCAGTATAAAGCTGAGTCTGCTTATATAGCACCTACCAGTAGCCATTTGGCTACAGGAGAAGTATATAGTGGGCTCAGCATGCATGTTGGTAATTGCATCCCTGGATCCGATGAAAGCTGTAATGGCATCGGACGGGGTTAAAAGCAGAGTGTGCTTGGCAAGCATGCTGTACCTGCACTCCCTGGACTTTGTGTGGCTGTCATGGCCCATAAAAGGTAGGAACTAGTGTTAGGGACCACTCATGGAGGCGACCTTGACGTGGTGAGTGGCTTATTACGCTTTGGTCAAAATGTACACCAATGCCTCATTCAACATCCAGCATAGAGGCAAGGCAGAGTGCTGGTTGCAGAGTGCGATTGCATTTGTGTTTTTGCGTTTGTATCTGTATTTCGCCATAGCAATGTGCACCTGCATACAGGGTTGTGCTGGCTGAACCCCCCACATTTTTTTATCTGTATTATATATATAAGCTATCTAACTAACTATCTGATGTAATGAGTGGAAAGCACAGAGCACAGCAATGACACCGCTGTCTCTCTCAGAACTTAAAAAAACTGTAGAAAATGGCTGAGGTTCTTATATAGTAAGGGGTAGGCAACTTTCCTATTGGTTGCTAGGGATGTTGTTAAGCTCAGACAAAGACATTGCAGCCTTCTCATTGGCCCACAAGCAAGAAGCAGGGAGGATTCATGGGTTTAGAGGGAAAACAAATTCTAGAATATTCGGAAAAAAAACGAATATATATCACTATATTCTAAATATTCACAAATTCTCGAAGTGCCGATATTCACGATTAATATTCGCTATTCGAATATTCACGCCCAACACTATCAAACACTGCCATAAAAAGATGTGTGTGATACCACTCATAGTTAAAAACAACATGATGCAGCACCAGTGCAGTGGTGCCCATGCCTAAAATTATTAGCAGTCTGTAATAGGCATAGATTTACATTTACATTTACATTTAAAATCTGTAACAGAGATGAGCGAATCGAATCCAAAGAAGGGGAATTTCAAGATAATTTCAGGATACATTCCATTCACCGCAAAGCCGAATTTCCTTGTGCTTTGTGGTAGCGAATCGATTTAGCCTAAAATAGTGTAAAAATATAACTAAATCATACTTACCTCCTCCATTAGCTTGTGACGGGCCGGCCTCCGCTATCTGGATTCAAGATCTTGACTGCAATACCGTGCGTTGTGATGTATGATGGTACCACACTGGCCGACTCAGGCCGCGTAAGATTTTGCGCTAGATCTTCAAGCAAGATGGCGGTGGCCGGCCCATCACTGAGCAAATGAAGGTGGCAATTATGATTTAATTTTTATTTCTGTTAATTTTACACAGTTTTTACTCTCAGAAGCTGCAATCACGTATGAACGTGGCATCTGAGGGGTACAATAACGGGGGACGTCGCTACCTGTCATTACACCCACTGCTTACAAAAAAAAATGGGCTTCATGATGAAGTAATTAGTCTCAAAACAAATTTTCTTTTTGTAAAATTCGGCGAAGCAGCCGAATAGAATTTTCAAAAACTTCGCTCATCTCCAATCGGTATGTTCAGAGAGTCAACATCCCACATAAAAGTATTTATCAGCTATCAACAGGAAAAGTGATACATTTTAGATCGCTGTGGTCCAACCACTGATCCTGAGGACGGAGGGTCCTCTAGCTCCCTCTCTGAATAAACCCATAGTGCTCTTGAGGGTCCACTGATCCATTCACTTTCATGGGATTGCTGGAGTACTGTCTACATGAGCCTCATATACAATAGCTAAAATAACTGGTACAACTTGCAATGTAAAAGCAAAATGCAGGTATTGTCATAAATATAATCAAAAAGTACCCAGTGGGGATGGGAAATAACACGGATTAGTCTTACCAGTCCTGTTGTGTTGACTCATATGTACACAGTCAAAGCTGAAGGATCCAGATGAGATGTAATCTTCCCATATGTATTTCAGGACAGAGACATAAAAGGGCGGGTGATGCTTAAGTGAAAGGATGTGGCATCACTATCTCTGTATGTCCCTAAAAAGGTTCAGGGAAGGGGCCTACCCTACCTATAAAACAGAGAGCACCCGTCCCGATAGTGGTGACCCCGTCAGGAACCTGACCCTGGATCGACCAAGTCCCTTAGACTAGTCCCTCACACCACTCCCAACACATTACATTGCAAGTTGCACCAGTTATTTTACCTATAAGTCAATTCCCAGGAGTTATCCTGTAATAAATTGATGAAATATCCCCAGGATAGGTCATCAGTATCAGATCGGCGGGCGTCTGACTCTTGGCACCCCCACAATCAACTGTTAGAAGAAGCTGGTGCTCCGTGAGCGCCACAGCCTCTTCCTCGGCCATGTGATGTCACTATACATCAGCCACATGCCTAGTTGCAGCTCCGCCCCATTATAGTGAATGGGGCTGGGCTAATATACCAAGCACAGCTAATGTACTATGTACGGTGCAGTGCTTCAGAGAGATGTCGGGAGCCAGCTCTGCTGACCAGGTGAATGCAGCGGCTCCTCGTAACAGCTGATCGGCGGGGGTGCCAGGTGTCAGACTCCCGCTGATCTGATAATGATGACCTATCCTGAAGATATGTCATCATTATGGATAACCCCTTTAAGTAGTAGCAGTTTAGCACTTAGGTAGTACTGGCCTAAAACCTTTCTAGGTGGTGGGTGTCTTGGCTGTAATCCCTCACCTTGCAGCAGTGTATTTGAAGCTGGTTGTAACAGTTCTTTATTTATTTGAGGCAGGGTTAAGTAGTTCTCTCTGGAGAATCTGTAACAGGAGCCGGAGCTTGGCAGTGTACTTTCTCTCTCTTCTGTCTCTGGACAGGATCTCCCCCTCTTGGCAAGAAGCAGGATCAACCCACTGCTACCAAGAGTGGAGGAACAGCGTTGTTAGCCATGTTTCTTGTTAACCCTTTGTCATCCTTTCCTGTTGGTAACTATGTCCAGAAGCATACTATAAAATATTTTACAATAAATAACATAACTAATACATCATTGTTACCAGTGAGAACATGCAAAGGAGTGAACAGCAAGCAGACTTGCAGAACAATTATAACGACCTCACACTAACACAATTAGTTTAGTAAACACTTGAATTCCCCATGAAGTAACAATGTTGAAACTTTGCTTTGTGCTGTTCCTCTGTTACGTCTCCTGGGACTGCATGAATATTGACAACTTTGACTCCAGTCAGTACTGATGGAGACGTCCTAGTGATTGTACCTTGACTGAAGAATTTTGTACATATACAACCCTTTGTGTGCTGGAATACACATTCACATCACAAAATAATACAAGTTATGAAACAGAATTTTTCTTAAAAGGCTTGTCCGATGATAACTTGTCCTTTATCCACAGGAGATGGCTGAGCGCTTGTACTTGGCCAACCTCAGCAGCCCCAAAGAGTTGAATGGAAAAGTGCACACAAATGCATGTCTGCTACTCCATTCAAATGCAGAACACAGGCTCCTGCCCTAGTGATTGGTGGGAGCCCTAGCGGTCAGACCCAACCAATCAAATACTTATCTTCCTATCCCGTGGATAGGGCGTAAGTTGTTGCCATGAGACAACCCTTTAAAGGCGTTATCTGGGAAAAGATGTTGATGACCCTGGAAACCCTATTATCTGCTCTTAGAAGAGACTGGGTGCTCCATGAGCACCACCCTCTTCCTAGGCCATTGATGTCACCATACATTGGTCACATGGCCTAGTTGTAGATCAGCCTTATTCAAGTCAATGGGGCTGAGCTACAAAACCAAACAGCTGCTATACGATGCACGGCGCTGGATTTGGAAAGCTGCCGGGAGCCTGCATCGCTCACTAGAGCTCCTGTGAGCACAGCGGCTCCCTGAAACTGTTGTTCGGCACGGGACTTGGACCCCCCCAATGTGATAATGATAACCTATCCCTGGTTATCCTTGGTTAAGGATGTCCTAATTATCTTTACCAGGATAACCCCTTTACTGCTTCTTGCACAAGACTGTGTCGGTATGTCGATCTGCAAAATACTGATATCTTCCTTGTGCATTCCACGTTTTTCACACTTCAATTAATAGAAAGTATTGGAATAGGGACAATAATAGGAAATCTTCTGTAATTTGCAGAATGGCCATGTGGATTAAAAAAAACAACAACAAAAAAAAACAACACAGATGCGTCCATGACCCCATAGTATTAAATGGGTCTGTGTACTCCAAAAAATGTGGATAGCCCACGGATAAAAAATGTGGTTCTGTGCATGAGGCCATAAGCTTACATGCTATTAGTGCATTCTAGAATATACTATCTTGTTTGGACAGATTTAAAATATGAACATAGGTTGAATCACTTTGGCAGCTGAGAATTCTTGCTATAATTATGCAGAGTTTATATGATAATAGCTGGAGGTTAGGATGTCTCCAAGGAGCCCCACTCTGTATCTTTATCTTAATGAGAATGTTAAACATGGGGAAGGGATGGCATCTCATTGAGTGGATGAGGATCTTTAAATCTATTTTCCATATATAGATGGAAAGAGTAATATGAGGTTTTATCTGGTTGTGGTACAATTAATTCTCACAAGGTAATACAATTAATCACGGCATGGTAGTCAAATATTCTAAATAATCATTGATGGTAGGGGCATGTAATTGATGATGTACTCACATTCTCTGATCTATGATATTTGTTAGGTATAGAAAAAGCTCTCCCACAGATTATATTAAAGATTAATGTTCTGCTGTACGAACAGGAATTAAAAATAATCCAGAGTGATGAGCCATGGCTGTAGCGCATGGTATTAACGCATCAAGATGTTGGGACCATTTAAAGTGAACTTGACACATTGAACATGATGTAAGATTTACCAGCATAATGTCATAGAAGTATTGCGGAACAAGTGCGGACTAATTCATTTTCAATGGGGCCAGAATGTGCTGTCCGCATCCGCATTTGTGGATCCGCAATTCCGGATCCGCACTTCCGTTCCGCCAAAAAATAGAACATGTCCTATTCTTGTTCGCAAATGCGGACAAGAAAAGGCATTTTCTATGAGAGTGCCGGCGATGTGTGGTCTGCAAAATGCGGAACACACATTGCCGGTGTCCGTGTTTTGCAGATCCGCAAAACACATACGGACGTGTGAATGGACCCTTATATACAGTTTGGTGGGAAAACATTCAGTAAAACCTAGGGTGATCATATTTTGGTTTTCAAAAAAGACGACAATAGGGACAGGATGGTTGCCAGCGCTACACTTTGTCCAGGGTTGCCAACCACCTAGAAATTCTTGGACAGTCTGCAATAATAATATGCGTCTGTGATTTTTATTGTTTTTTTGGGGCCTATGGCATTTGAACAGGTCACTATGATTGTAATTCTCCGCATTTTAGAACTCACAGTTAGGGATGAGCGGACCCGTGGATGTTCTGGTTCGGCCGAACTTGGGGTCAAAGTTTGGGTTTGGGACCCGAACTCAAACCCAAACCCCATTGAAGTCAATTGAGACCCGAACTGTGGTGCACTAAAATAGCTGTAAAATAGTCATAGTAATGGCTAGAGGGCTGCAAAAGGAAACAAAATTGGGGTAGAAGTAGGAAAATTGCCCTGCAAACAAATATGGATAGGGAAATTACTTAAAATAACATAGAATATAAAAAAAAATTAAAAAATAATCTTGAACTAGGAGGTGGAGGTCAAAGTGGAGTAGGAGGTTGAGGAGGCGATAGACATGGCGGTGTAGGTGGAAACGGCGGTGGAGGAGATAGCCAAGACTGTTTTTGTTTTTTTGTTTTTCCTTTATTTAATTATTTTTTATAGATTTGAGAAGGCCCCAAAACATTGGGAAATGGAAAAGAGAACGCAAAGAGAAAGTGCGCTGGAGTATAACAATGGCTGGGTAGGGCCAGTATACTTGTCTATTCAGCACAAGGTCAGGACAAGTCCTGTGGGATCCATGCCTGTTTCATTTTAAAACCTTCCCGACCTATGACGTAGTAATACGTCATGGGAACCTCTGTGTTCCCGCAATTTGACGTAATAGTACGTCATAGTGATCGCGCGGGCTCCGGAGTGGTGTTTGCACGATCACTGTAGCGGCCCGGCAGTTCGTAGTAGCCAGGCCCATGCTGTATCCACCGGCATCGCTGTAAAAGCCGATGACGGTGGATTAACCCCTTCTATGCCGAGGTCTGCGCTGACCGCAACATAGAAGGGGTTTGTGTCGCGTGAGTGATCGCATCGAGTCCCCGCACTGATGTGGCGGGGACCCGATGCGACACAAGGCAGCCCGATGCCGTGCAGAGGCTTTCCAATGCCTTGCACAGTATCGGGAACTGCCTACTACGAGTGTCGGGGAGATCCAGCCTCAGGCCTGTCTCCTAAGCAACCTGTTAGTGTATGACTCAGTGTCATACACTAACAGGCAATATATTACAATACAGATGTATTGTAATGCATTGAAGAGGGGATCAGACTCCCAAAAGTGAATGTCAGAAATAAAGTAACGGAAAAAAAGTAAAAAAATGTGTTTTTAATAAAATTAAAAAAGTAATAAAGTAAAAAAGATTAAAAAAAAACACCCTTTTCCCCTTATTTCATAATAAAAAAACTGAAAAAACAAAACCCACACATATTAGGTATCGCCACATCCATAATGACCGGCTCTATAAATATATCACATGATCCACCCTGTCCGATAAACACCATAAAAAAGGTGTAAAAAAATGCAATTTTTGTCACCTTACATCACAAAAAGTGCAACACCAAGCGATCAAAAATGCGTATGTACCACAAAATGGTATCAATAAAATAATCACCTCATCCCGGAAAAAATGAGCCCCTACCTAAGACAATCGCCCAAAAAATAAAAAAAAACTATAGCTCTCAGAACATGGAGACACTAAAACATAATTTTTTTTGTTTCAAAACTGCTATTATTGTGCTAAAGTGAAATACATAAATATTATACATATAAGGTATCTCCACGTCCGTAACAACCAGCTCTATAAAAATATCACTTGAGCTAACCCCTCAGATGAACACCGTTAAAATAAATAAAAAATGCAAAAAGAAGCAATTTTTGTCACATTACATCACAAAAATTGCAACAGCAAGTGATCAAAAAGGCATATGCCCCCCAAAATAGTACCAATCAGACCGTCACCTCATCCCGCAAAAAATGAGACCCTACCTAAGAGAATTGGTCAAAAAACAAAAAAGTTATGGCTCTCAGACAACGGAAACACTAAAATATGATTATTTTTTGCTTCAAAACTGCTATTATTGTGCTAAAGTGAAAAAAATTAAATAAAGTATACATACTAGGTATCGCCACGTCCATAACAACCAGCTCTATAAAAATATCACATGACCTAACCATTCAGGTGAACACTGTGAAAAATAAAATACTGCCCAAAAAAGCAGTTTTTGTCACATTATATCACAAAAATTGCAACAGCAAGTGATAAAAAAGGCGTATGCCCCACACCGTCACCTCATCCCCCAAAAAATGAGACCCTACCAAAGAGAATTTGTCAAAAAATAAAAAAGCTATGGTTCTCAGACTGTGGAGACACCTAAATATCAATATTTTGGTTTCAAAAATGCTATTATTGTGTAAAACTTAAATAAATAAGAAAAAGTAGACATGCGTAACGATCTGCTCTATAAAAAAGTCACATGACCTAATCCTTCAGGTAAACGCTGTAAAAATAAAAACAGTGTCAAAACATCTATTTTTTAGTTACCTTGCCTCACAAAAAACGTAATATAGAGCAATTAAAAATCATATGTACCCCAAAATAGTACCAATAAAACTGGCACATTATCCCGTAGTTTCCAAAATGTGGTCACTTTTTTGAGTTTCTACTGTAGGGGTGCATCAGGTGGCTTCAAATGGAACATGGCATCAAAAAAACAGTTCAGCTGAAATTTGCCTTCCAAAAACCATATGGCGTTCCTTTCCTTCTGCGCCCTGCCGTGTAGCAGTTTACGATCACATGTGGGGTGTTTCTGTAAACCGCAGAATCAGGGTAATAAATATTGAGTTTTATTTGGCTGTTAACCCTTGCTTTGCTACTGGAAAAAATGGATTAAAATGTAAAATCTGCCAAAAAAGTGAAATTTAGAAATGTAATCTCCGTTTTCCATTAATTCTTGTGGAACACCTAAATGGTTATCAAAGTTTGTAAAATCAGTTTTGTATACCTTGAGGGATGTAGTTTCTAAAATGGGGTCATTTTTGGGTGGTTTCTATTAAGTAAGCCTCACAAAATGACTTCAGACCTAAAAAGTGGGTTTTGGAAATTTTCCGAAAAATTTCAAGATTTGCTTCCAAACTTCTAAGCCTTCTAACGTCCCCAAAAAATAAAATGTAATTTTCAAAATGATCCAAACATGAAGTAGACATATGGGGAATGTAAAGTAATTACTATTTTTTGAGGTATTACTATCTATTATAAAAGTAGAGAAATAGAAATTTGCTAATTTTTCTAAATTTTGGGTACATTTTCGTATTTTTTTATGAATAAAAATAATATTTTTTTAACTCATTTTACCACTGTAATGAAGTATGATATGTGACGAGAAAACAATCTCAGAATGGCCTGTATAATTAAAAGCGTTTTAAAGTTATCACCACATAAAGTGACACAGGTCAGATTTATAAAAAATGGCCTGGGCAGGAAGGTCAAAACAGGCCCGGGGTTGAAGGGGTTAATGAATGTGAGCTTGTCCACGTTGGCTGTGGACAGGCGGCTGCGCTTGTCTGTGATCACCCCCCTTGCCATCCTAGACACACGTTTGGAACAATACACTGGCCGCAGGGCAAGCCAGCACCTCCAAGGTGTAAAGTGTAAGCTCAGGCCATGTGCCCAATTTGGAGACCCAGAAGTTGAATGGGGCAGACCCATCAGTCAGTACGTGTAGGCATGTGAACCCGTACTGTTCCACCATGTTGCTGAAATGCTGCCTCCTGCTAAGACGTTCCGTATCAGATGGAGGTGCTGGTTGTTGTGGCATGCTGACAAAGCTTTTCCACATTTTGGCCATGCTAACCCTCCCTTCTGAGGTGCTGGCAGTGCCCCAGCTGCGTTGGCGACTTCTTCCTCCTCCTCTGCCTTCGTCTTGTGCTTCCACTGTGCCCCCGCTATCAGGTGGGAATGCCATCAGCAGCTCGTCTACCAGCGTGCGCTTGTACTCGCACATCTTCCGATTACACTCCAGTGACGGAATTAAGGATGGCACGTTGTCTTTGTAGCAGGGATCCAGCAGGGTGGCCACCCAGTAATCAGTACTGGTTACAATATGGGCAACTTGGCGGTCATTGCGCAGGCAGGCACTGCAGCATGTAGTCGCTCATGTGTGCCAGGCTGCCCAGAGGCTGTTCCTCTGTGGGAGGTGTATCGTCTGTGTCCTCTGTATCCCCCCAGCCATGCTCCTGTGATGCCCATGAGCTGCTTTGGGTGCCACCCTGCTGTGAACACAGTTCCTCCTCCTCCTCTTCATCCTCCAGAACTGTGCCCTGGCTGGACAGTTGTGTACCTGGCCTCTGTTGGTGCAGGAACCCAACCTCTGAGCCACTTGTGAATGTCTGGCTGATAACTGTGGAAATGATCCCTCTTCCTCCTCCGCCACATTCTCTTCCATCATCGCCCGAAGTGTTTTTTCAAGGAGACATAGAAGTGGGATAGTAACACTGAGGACGGCGTCATCAGTACTGGCCATGTTAGTGGAGTACTCGAAACAGCGCAACACAGCAAACACATCCAGTATGCTGGACCACTCATTGGTGGTGAAGTGGTGCTGTTCCGTAGAGCGACTCACCTGTGCGTGCTGCAGCTGAAACTCCACTATCACCTGCTGCTGCTCGTACAGTCTCGCCAGCATGTGCAAGGTGGAGTTCCACCTTGTGGGTACGTCGCATATGTGGCGGTGAGATGGAAGGCGGAAGTTTCGCTGCAGCGCAGACAGGCGAGCAGCAGTGTGAGAACGCCAAAAGCACGCACAAACGGCCTACACTTTCTGCAGCAGGTCTGACATATCGGGGTAATTTTTCAGGAAACTCTGCACCACCAAATTCAGCACATGCACCAGGCAAAGGATGTGTGTCAAACCGGCTAAGCCCAGAGCTGCTATGAGATTTCGCCCATTATCGCACACCACCAGGCTGAGCTTGAGGCTCAGTGGCACCAACCACTCATCGGTCTGTTGTTTCAATGACTGTCCACAGCTCCTGCGCGGTGTGGGGTTTCCCCCCAAACAGATGAGTTTCGAAACAGCCTGCTGTCGTTTCCCCCTGGCTGTGCTGAATTTGGTAGGTGCAGGTGTTACGCTGACCGGATGAGGAGGCGGTAGAGGAGGAAGAGGCAACAGGAAGCAATGAAAAAACGTCCTGCAATCCTCAGTGGTGGAAAAACATGCGCCAAACTGCTATCCGCCTCAGGCCCAGCCGCCACTGCAGTTACCCAGTGTTCAGTTAGGGAGATATAACGTCCCTGCCAGTGCTTACTGGTCCATGTATCGGTTATGTGGACCTTGCCACAGATGGCGTTGCGCAGTGCACACCTGATTTTCTCTGTGGGCAGGGATGGCTCTCCTGGAAAAGTAGTGGTGACTGGGCACGACGTACTGTGGGACAGCCACCACCATGAGGTTTTTTAAAGTCTCTGTCTCCACCAGACAGAATGACAGTATTTCAAAGGCCAGGAATTTTGAAATGCTGGCATTGTGGGCCAGAGATCGCTGGTGGGTAGGGGGATACTTCCTCTTTCTCTCCAGTGTTTGGGGGATGGACAGCTGAACGTTTCCATGGGAGTGTGGAGATGCTTGGTGATAATGACAGTGCGGCTGGCGCTCTGTGACCACCACCTCTTCCTCCGAACTGCACACGTCACTCGCATGACCTTGATTCCATGTGGGGTCTAGGACCTCATCATCCTCCACATCATCTTCTACCCACTCCTCACTCCTGCCCTCCTTTCTGGTCTGCACACTGCAGAAAGCCGCAGCAGTTGGTACCTGTTTTTTGTCATCATCGTAGACGTTCTGCGGTGGTCCTCTCATGTCCACATCCTGAAACATAAGTGGTTGGGCATCAGTGCTCTCAATCTCTTCCACTTCTGGGGCAGGGCTAGGTGGGTGGCCCACCAAAACCCTGCCAGCAGAGTCATCAAAAAGCAAAAGAGACTGCTGCATGACTTGAGGCTCAGACAGGCCTGATTTTCAAGGGGGTGAAGTGAAAGACAGATGCCTATCGGCTGCAGGTGTCAACTCTGCGCTTTCAGCAGGGGATCGGGTGGAAGACAATGTGAAGGCACTGAAGGCACTGTCAGCCACTGTAAAAGAAAAATATAAAATATTAATATTTTGGGTTAATATCAATAATTAATATTCATAAATAGGCGTGAGTCGGATATTTTATTATTATAAATGCTAACTACCTTGTTGTTATACTTCTTTTCTGAACTATGTGCGTTATGTTATTATTATGGAGACGACTACAAAAGACTATAAACTGTGTGTTTATTAAACAAATATAGTCTACGGACTATTAATACTACTATATCTATATAAATATTTATATCAATGGTTATAAATATATAAACATTGTAGGAAGGTGCAAGGGTCCGTCGTTGATGCAAGGTATGTGTCATCGAGGTTCCTGGTTGAGCTGGTATTTTCAGGTGTCAGAGGCAGCTAATGCTGATTGACGCTTTGTTATTTTAGTATGGCTGTATAGTTGATCCGGGACAGCTCTTACTGGGTGTAGTCAAAGTGCTGGGTGGGTGACTACTCCCCATGTTCTGGGTCTTGACTGGCCTATAAAAAAAAACAACTGGCAGTGTCAGCTGGGAGTGACTACCCTTCTCTGACAGAGGAGCTCTGGCAATCGCTGGTGTGGAATCTGAACCCTGTGCTGGGCTGAAAAGCTGAGACCTGTGTGTTGGGAGAGCAGGCCACCTAAAGCCTGCATTTGGACTTCTGGAGGAAAAACTGTCAACAAGGATACTTTTTTTGTTATGCACAAACTTTCTACAGTGAACAAACACCAACCCTGCAGAGTGTTTTTTGTTTGACCTTATGTGTTAATAAACACGGATATTTGAATTACGAACTTGTACTTTGCCTCTGTACTGCACCAGCTTATCCCAACTACCAGAGCAAATCCCCACAACATATAGACATACACCGCAATACAGTAAAAACACTATGATATCTTACACAATTACACCCCAAACACTACCTAATACACTTACATACACACTATTAGCAGCTCCCTCCTTCCTGACGCTAGACTGTCCCTACGGGGTATCAAGGGATTAAATACCAATTGGTAGCAGTGGGAATATCAGGGCAACAAGGGTTAATGATCATCCATCCAGGGGTTAATTCTAATGATCAGGACAGGGCAGCAGGGGTATAGGCAGGTCAGCAGTGAAGGGGTTACTGCTGGTTACAATGCAGGGGTTTCAATGCAGGGCATGGTATATGAATTGCAGGGGTACAGTGGGAATGCAGGGGTTAATGAATATTGCTGGCCATGGGAATGCTGGGGATATCAGGGGAAACAAAGGGTTAATATTTGTTGGTAGTAAAGGGAAAGGGTTACTCAGCCATCATGGGGTTAATGCTCATCTCAAAGGGTTCTTGATCATTGTAGGGGATGATCCTCGCTTCAATTGTCGTTGTCCAAGGGCTGAAATCTCGCTCCAGAGTGGCTAGAGGGCTCAACTAAGGAGCACAGTGCCGCCAGACTATTTAAATCCGGCGGCGCTCACTCCCGAGCGCCTGTGCTGCAGGAATGCATGCACGCCTGCTGGCAAGTCTACGTGGGTTGGTGCGGTGATATGACGTCACTGCACCAGCCCGCGCGTCCTGGCGCGTGCTTACAGACGGAAGATGATTTGAATCTCCCGCCTGTAAAGCAACCACGTATCTCCGGCGTGTTAATTACACCGCCGGAGGTACGTTGCCTACAATGGCAGGAAAGCTCTTTGTTCTCCTGCCTTTGTAGTGTAGAACATCTCCGACACTGCCAGAGGTGTCATCAAAGGACAGAAGATCTATTGATCCTCTGTTCTTTGAAGTGACCGAAACTGGACAGAATTGTCCAGTTATCGGCACCTTTTCCCTGCAGGCGCTGGTATGCAGTGATGGCCAGTTCGCATTGTTCGCCCGCGAACATATGCGGGCTGCCATCTTTTTTCATAAGTCCGGCGAGGTACAGGTAAGCCCTTATCTGTGCCTGTGAGCGAGCCGGGCTAAACACAAGTTTGGTCAGCGGGAGCAAACAGTTCCGAGAACAGCCACCGGGGGCCTGCTCCCGCTGACCACATTTGTTTTCAGACCGGCTCGCGCACAGGCACAGGTAAGGGCTTACCTGTGCCTCGCCGGACTTGTGAAAAAATATGGCAGCCCGCATATGTTCACGGGCGAACAATGCGAACTGGCCATCACTGCTGGTATGCACCTGCAGGAAGATTAATCAGCTGGGGGGGGTACCCATGCTGGGGGACAGTATATTGGCCGCATAACATAAGTATATATATTTATATAGATACATGGGGTATATATATATATATATATATATATATATATATATACAATACAGACCAAAAGTTTGGACACACCTTCTCATTCAAAGAGTTTTCTTTATTTTCATGACTATGAAAATTGTAGATTCACACTGAAGGCATCAAACTATGAATTAACACATGTGGAATTATATACATAACAAAAAAGTGTGAAACAACTGAAAATATGTCATATTCTAGGTTCTTTAAAGTAGCCACCTTTTGCTTTGATTACTGGTTTGCACAATCTTGGCATTCTCTTGATGAGCTTCAAGAGGTAGTCACCTGAAATGGTCTTCCAACAATCTTGAAGGAGTTCCCAGAGATGCTTAGCACTTGTTGGCCCTTTTGCCTTCACTCTGCGGTCCAGCTCACCCCAAGCCATATTGATTGGGTTCAGGTCCAGTGACTGTGGAGGCCAGGTCATCTGGTGCAGCACCCCATCACTCTCCTTCATGGTCAAATAGCCCTTACACAGCCTGGAGGTGTGTTTGGGGTCATTGTCCTGTTGAAAAATAAATGATGGTCCAACTAAACGCAAACCGGATGGAATAGCGCGCCGCTGCAAGAGGCTGTGGTAGCCATGCTGGTTCAGTATGCCTTCAATTTTGAATAAATCCCCAACAGTGTCACCAGCAAAGCACCTCCACACCATCACACCTCCTCCTCCATGCTTCACGGTGGGAACCAGGCATGTAGAGTCCATCCGTTCACCTTTTCTGCGTCGCACAAAGACACGGTGGTTGGAACCAAAGATCTCAAATTTGGACTCATCAGACCAAAGCACAGATTTCCACTGGTCTAATGTCCATTCCTTGTGTGCTTTAACCCAAACAAGTCTCTTCTGCTTGTTGCCTGTCCTTAGCAGTGGTTTCCTAGCAGATATTCTACCATAAAGGCCTGATTCACACAGTCTCCTCTTAACAGTTGTTCTAGAGATGTGTCTGCTGCTAGAACTCTGTGTGGCTTTGACCTGGTCTATAATCTGAGCTGCTGTTAAACTGCGATTTCTGAGGCTGGTGACTTGGTTGAACTTATCCTCTGCAGCAGAGGTGACTCTTGGTCTTCCTTTCCTGGGGCGGTCTGCATGTGAGCCGGTTTCTTTGTAGCGCTTGATGGTTTTTGTGACTGCACTTGGGGACACTTTCAAAGTTTTCCCAATTTTTCGGACTGACTGACCTTCATTTCTTAAAGTAATGATGGCCACTCGTTTTTCTTTACTTAGCTGCTTTTTTCTTGCCATAATACAAATTCTAACAGTCTATTCAGTAGGACTATCAGCTGTGTATCCACCTGACTTCTCCACAATGCAACTGATTGTCCCAACCCCATTTATAAGGCAAGAAATCCCACTTATTAAACCTGACAGGGCACTCCTGTGAAGTGAAAACCATTTCAGGTGACTACCTCTTGAAGCTCATCAAGAGAATGCCAAGAGTGTGCAAAGCAGTAATCAAAGCAAAAGGTGGCTACTTTGAAGAACCTAGAATATGACATATTTTCAGTTGTTTCACACTTTTTTGTTATGTATATAATTCCACATATGTTAATTCATAGTTTTGATGCCTTCAGTGTGAATCTACAATTTTCATAGTCATGAAAATAAAGAAAACTCTTTGAATGAGAAGGTGTGTCCAAACTTTTGGTCGTTACTGTATTTCATTTTTATTTTCTAAACAAATACCAAATTTACAAAAAAAATGAAAAATTAACAAATTTCAAAATTTCTATTTATCTACTTTTATAATAGATAGTAATAACTCCAAAAATAGCTATTACTTTACATTCCCCATATGTCTACTTTATGTTTAGATCATTTTGTGAATGCCATTTTATTTTTTGAGGATGTTAGAAGGCTTAGAAGTTTAGAAGCAAATCTTAAAATCTTTCAGAAAATTTCCAAAACCCACTTTTTAAGGACCAGTTCAGGTCTCAAATCACTTTGTGAGGCTAACATAATATAAACCACCCAAAAATGACCCCATTTTAGAAACTACACCCTCCAAAGTATTCAAAACTGATTTTACAAACTTTAACCCTTAGGTGTTCCACAAGAATTAATGGAAAATCAAGATGACATTTTTGAATTTCACTTATTTGGCAGATTTTACATTTTAAGCATTTTTTTCCACTAACAAAGTGGTTAACAGCCAAACAATACTAAATATTTATTGTCCTGATTCTTTAGTTTACAGAAACACCTCCATATGTGGTCGTAAAGTGCTGTACAGGCACACGGAAGGGTGCAGAAGGAAAGGAATGCCAAATGGTTTTTGGAAGGCAGATTTTACTGGGATAATTTTAACCACTTCCCATCTGGGCCATTTTCCCCATTCCTGACCAGGCCTAATTTTGCAAATCTGACATATCTCACTTTATGTGGTAATAACTGTGGAACGCCTTTACTTATCCAAGTCATTCAGAGATTGTTTTCTTGTGACACATTGTACTTCATGATAGTCATAAAATTGAGTCAATATATTTCACCTTTATTTATGAAAAAATCCCAAATTTGCCAAAAATGTAGAAAAATTAGCAATTTTCAAAATTTCAATTTATCTGTTTTTAAAATAGAAAGTGATACCTCATAAAATATTTATTACTTAATATTCCCCATATGTCTACTTTATGTTGGCATCATTTTGGAAATGCCATTTTATTTTTTTAGGACGTTAAAAGGCTTAGAAGTTTAGAAGCAATTCTTCAAATTTTTAAGAAAATTGCCAAAACCCACTTTTTAAGGACCAGTTCAGGTCTGAAGTCACTTTGTGGGGCCTACATAGTGGACACCCCCATAAATTACCCTATTGTCGGAACTGCACCCCTCAAGTTACTTAAAACCGATTTTTACAAACTTTGTTAACCCTTTAGGCGTTCCACAAGAATTAAAGGAAAATGGAGATCAAATTAACTTACTTTTTTAGCATATTTTCCATTTTAATCCAATTTTTTCTTTAACACATCGATGGTTAAAAGGGTTATCCCATCTTAGACAATGGGGGCATATCTCTAGGATATGCCCCCATTGTCTGATAGGTGCGAGTCCCACCTCTGGGACCCGCACCTACAAGGAGAACGGAGCGGAGAAAGTTGAGGAGGGCACACTGCGCATGTGCAGCCGCCCTCCATTAATTTCTATGGAGCCGCCGAAAATAGCCGAGCGCTAGGCTCGGCTATTTCCGTCGGCCCCATAGAAATGAATGGGAACAGTGGCCGCGCATGCGCGGTGTGCTCCCATTCACTTCAATAGGAGAGACGGGAAGTTGCGCCTGGTGGTGGATGGTTCCCGGGAAACCGCTACTCGATCAGCAGCTGCATAATTAGCATGCAGCTGCAGTTTCTGAATAGACGTTCTGTAACGTCCATTCAGAAATAGAGAACCACCTCCTGGACGTTTTTAGTCTATGGGCGGACGGGAGGTGGTTAAGCTGCCATTTCACATTTGAAGACCCCCCTGATGCACCCCTAGAGTACAAATTCCAAAAAGTGACCCCATTTTAGAAAGTAAACCCCTCAAGGTATACAAAACAGATTTTTACAAACTTTTAACCCTTTATGCAGGGCCGTCTTTAATATTGATTGGTACTATCTTGGGGTGCGTATGACTTTTTGATCGCTTGGTATTACACTTTTTGTGATGTAAGGTGATAAAAAAAATTGCTTTTAGGACACAGTTTTTATTTTATTTTTTTGACTGTGTTCACCTGAGGGGTTAGGTCATGTAGTATTTTTATGTAGCAGGCTGTTACGGATGTGGCAATACCTATTATGTCAACTTATTTTTAGTTTATTTAGGTTTAAACAATAATATCCTTTTTGAAAAAAAAAATCATATTTTGGTGTCTCCATATTCTGAGAGCCATAGTTTTTCAGTTTTTGGGCAATTGTCTTTGGTAGGATATCATTTTTGCGGTATGAGATGACGGTTTGATTGGCCCTATTTTGGGGTGCATATGACTTTTTGATTACTTGCTATTACACTTTTTGTGATGTAAGGTGACATAAAATTGCTTTTTTGACACAGTTTTTATTTATCTTTTAGGGTAGGCTGTTACGGAAGCGGCGATACCTAATATGGTTTTTACAATTAACACAATAATATCATTTTTGAAACAAAAAAATAATGTTTTGGTGTCTCCATAGTCTGAGAGCCATATTTTTTTTTATATTTTGGGTGCTTGTCTTAGGTAGAGTATCATTTTGCAGGATGAGGTGATGGTTAGATTGGTACTATTTTGGGGGGCATACGTCTTTTTGATCGCTTGGTGTTGCACTTTTAGTGATGTAAGGTGAAAAAAAAAATTTTTTAGCATCGTTTTTATTTTTTGGTGGTGTTCACCTGAGGGGTTAGGTCATGTGATATTTTTATAGAACCAGTCGATACGGATGCAGCAAAACCGAATATGTCTACTTTTTCCCTATTTAAAAAAAAAAATATACTTTCTTTTTATTTTTTTTACTTGAAACTTTTTTTTTTTGTAATACTTTATTTTTTACTTTTTCTTTCAATTTACTTTTTTGGCCCACTCTGGGACTTCAACTTTTTGGGGTCTGATCCCCCTTACAATGCATGTCAATACTTCTGTATTGTCATGCATTGGCTGTAAGTGTATTACACACTGTAATACACTTACAGCCTTCCTACCTGTGAAATCCAGGGGGCTGGATCTCACAGGCTGTCACGGAAGGCAGCCACGATGCCTAAGGAAGGCATCGGTCTGCCTTCCCTGCCATCGAGTCCCTGTCACAGCAACATCGCTGCTTCCTCCCTGCACGGACATCGCACGTGTCGTGGTCAGTGTCGACCGCAGCTGTTCTGGGGTTTATGCGTCGGCATCAGTGATTTCACCAATTTCAGTGACTGCCGGGCCCCTGCCGCTGATCGGGTGGGCACAGCTCCTGCAACCACCCGATCAGCACGCCATACATGTACGGCATGAAGGAGTTAAGGTAAGACCTATATAAAGGAACCAGCAAGCAGTAAAGCTTGCCTGATGTTCCAGATGGAGGTCCAATTATATACCAAGCCTGAGGTGGCTGGCGATTCCTCTGCTCAGGCTTATGTAAGTTAATTACCCATACCCTGGTCTGCTTGGTTTACTTGTGTGCCTAGTAGTGTTGAGCGAGCATGCTCGGCCGAATGCCAGTTCGGCTCTAGCATTGCTATGCTTGGCATATGACGGTACACGGCTGGGTACCGCATGTACTCGAGCACAATGCTCCCCGCACATTTCACATCTACTAAGCAGCCAAAAAATTTGCAGGTTAGCGTACTTTCACACTTGCGGCAGGACGGATCCGACAGGCTGTTCACCATGTCGGATCCGTCCTGCCGCAGTTTCGCCGGACAAGTGTTCGGCTCATTCTAAGTCAGGGAGAGCTAAGGATAGGAAGGGACAGAGAGTGTAGGGAGTGTAATCTGAATATTACAAGTGTACAAAAACGTTTCAGATACCCAAAAGACTTGTAAGGACTATTGTGTGTGACAGCAGCAATTTATTTTTGTAGCGCAACCTGCAATAAATTGCTCAGTATTAGGGAGAGCTGTACACAGACAATGTAGGGCGAGTAATAGGAAGATTTTTATACAATAAACTTTTCAGAGACCCAAAAATTATTTTTCGGGACTATTGTGTGTGACAGCAGATATATATATTTTTAGCGCATCCTGCGCTATATACTGTGCAATAGGCCGCTGCGGACAGTTAAATTCTCTGCGCCACATCTCCTCTTTAAAGTGTGCACATCCCTAAAATATCATTGACATCCAGTGCAGTTTTTCTGTAGACACTGCGAACTGTGACAATAGCTGTGGTAGCTGTCCTGTATAACGTTTCCTCATCAAAAATACTGTTGTAAATTTTTTTGCACATACACTATCGTAGGATTTGGAAGTGTATGTGTGACATACTTTCAAGAAAATTTCACATTTGAAATGAAGAAGGCGAGCAGTAGGGGACGGGGAAGTGACTGTGATGCTGATGGTGCACAAAGAGGTTGTGGCCCTGGGCATGGAGAAACTGTGCCTGCTTGCCAGAGCACAATAAAAACAATCATCCAAGATATCTAGCTTCATGTCCCAGTTTGCAGGGCGGGCAGGACACCACTCTTGAAGTCAGCCTAGTGCGAGCAGGTGGTCGGTTGGATTGCAGCAGATAATTCTTCCAGTCGGTTAAGCACCACTTTGTCTTCCACCAAGTCCAGTCTCAGTAGCCAGCAGTCTGGTACACAATCCTCACCCTGATCCACCTTCCTCCTACCATTTACAGTGTGGCCAAACAAGTGATCCCACACTCGGATATTATGAGGAGCTCTTTTCAGTCCCATTAATTGATTTGGCCCTCTCGCCAAGCAAGCTTGAAGAGGGACATGAGATCTTGTGCCCTGATTTCGAACCTCTTGAGGATTCACAGTCACAAGAACATGTTGGTGGTGAATGGCAATTAGTGTTTAATCAGGTGGATGATGATGAGACACAGTTGCCAAAGAGTCAGCCGCAATTACTGTCTTAAGAAGTTGATGAAGATGATGAGACACAGTTGGCAATCACTAAGGCTGTGGTTAGGTTAACAAATCAGGAGGATGATCAGAGTGAGGAAGTGGAAGAGGAGGTAGTGGACGATGAGGTCACTGACGCAACCTGGGAAGGTGGCAAGCCAATCGAGAAGAGCAGTACAGTGGGGGAGGGAACTGTAGCACCGCGACTGGCTGGAAGCGGCAGTGGGGTAGCAAAAGGGAGAAGGCGGGCCACACTAAAAAGGCCCGCAACTGTTCCACGGAGCACCCCCTTGCGGGAATCTCCCTTGCCAAGGGGTAGATGTTCCGCAGTCCGCCTCTTTTTTAAGAAAGTGAGAACAACAAAAGAATAGTAGTATGCAACCTGTGCCATACGAAAATGAGCCGGGGAGTGAACACTAGCAACCTCACCAAAACCAGCAAGATCACACCACAGGGCATCCAAGCACCGTAATAAGTGGGACAAAAGCCTGGGCCCACAATCTGTGTCTGCGGATCACACCACTATTTTTCAAGGTGTGCCGTGCCCGCCTTACACCGGCTTTGGAGCTCGGCAAGCTTAGACACATCCCATGCCTTGCCCACATCTTCAACCTTGTGGTTCTGCGGTTTCTCAAAACCTACCCCAATTTGCCTGAGCTACAGGTGACAATGTGCCGCGTGTGTGCACATTTCCGCAAGTCACCAACAGCTTCAGCCAGTCTGTCAACACTGCAGCAGCACTTACAATTGCCAGCTCACCGGCTGTTCTGCAACGTGAGCACGCGCTGGAACTCCACGTTCCACATGTTGGCCAGGCTTTGTGAACAGTAAAGGGCAGTAGGCAGTAGTGGAATACCAGCTGCAACATGGTTATTGCCTTTCCAGTCAGCTTTCGTTATTCACAAGCGAGGAGTGGGCATGGATGTCTGACCTCTGTGAGGTTTTAAGAAACTTTGAGGAATCAACACACATAGTGAGCAGCGATAACGCTATTATCAGAGTAACCATCCCACTTCTGTATCTACTCAAATGCTCGCTGCTCACAATTTAGGATTATGCTTTGCATGTGGAAGAGGTGGAAATGGGGTAGACATTACACTGGGTGATAGCTAGACCACCCTCCGTTCGTCTTCTCAGCGCGAATTGGCCGATGAGGAGGAGGAGCAGGAGACGGTCGCCTTTGCTACAGAGGGTAGTACCCATGGAAGTTTAATTCCATCTGTTCAGCGTGGGTGGGCAGAAGAGGATGAAGAGATTGAGTCATCCTCCTGATGACGACAGCAAAGTCTTGCCTTTTGGTACTGTGGCACATATGGCTGACTTAATGTTAGGCTGTCTTTCCCGTGACCCGTGCGTTATACACATTTTAGACAACACTGATTGTTGGTTGTTCACCCTTCTGGACCCCCTCTACAAAGAGAACTTCTCATGTCTCATTCCTCTGGTGGAGAGGATGAGCAAAACAGTGCAAAACCATAAGATCCTTGTTGAAAAATTGCTCCAAAAATTTCCATCTGACAACGCTGGCAGCAGCGTCCGTAGTACCTTGGCCGACCGAGGAGGGGAGACAAGGGGAACACACAGCAGTTCCAACAGAGACAGGGAAACACTCTCCAAAGCCTGGGACAGTTTCATGACACCCCGCCAGCACCCTCACCCTGATGTGCGGTCTACTGTCAAAAGGAGAGAATTTTTTTTGAAGATGGTGAAGGAGTACATAGCAGACCGTGTCAGCGTCCTCAATGATCCTTCAGTACATTACAACTACTGGGTGTCCAAGCTGAATACGTGGCACGAACTGGTGCTTTACGCTTTTGAGGTGCTGGACTGCCCTGCCGCCAGCGTTTTGTCTGAGCGGGTAGTTATGTGCTGCTGGTGGCATTATAACAGATAAGCGTATCCGCCTGTCAACTGAAAATGCTGACAGGTTGACTCTTATAAAAATGAACAAGGCTTGGATTGACCATGACTTCTCGACCCTACCAGAGCAAAGCGGCTGAACATAAAGGCACTTTAAATGTTGTTTATAATGTGCTTAATACACTGTATTCACATGCACTCCTTCCACCACAAACAAGGGTATATGGTTGAAACTTTATTTTCTCATCCTCCTCTTCCATCATATCAACATGCTTATTCGTCACATACAGTCAGGTCCATAAATATTGGCTCTAATATTTTTGGCTCTATACACCACCACAATGGATTTGAAATGAAACAAACAAGATGTGCTTTAACTGAAGACTGCCAGCTTTAATTTTAGGATATTTACATCCAAATCAGGTGACTAGTGTAGGAATTACAACAGTTTGCATATGTGTCTCCCACTTGTTAAGGGGCCGAAAGTAATGGGACATAATAATCATAAATCAAACTTTCACTTTTTAATACTTGGTTGCAAATCCTTTGCAGTCAATTACAGCCTGAAGTCTGGAACACATAGACATCACCAGATGCTGGGTTTCATCCCTGGTTATGCTCTGCCAGGGTTCTACTGCAACTGTCTTGAGTTCCTGCTTGTTCTTGGGGCATTTTCCCCTCAGTTTTGTCTTCAGCAAGTGAAATGCATGCTCAATCGGATTCAGGTCAGGTGATTGACTTGGCCATTGCATAACATTCCACTTCTTTCCCATAAAAAACTCTTTGGTTGTTTTTGCAGTATGCTTTGGGTCATTGTCCATCTCCACTGTGAAGCGCCGTCCAATGAGTTCTGAAGCATTTGGCTGAATATGAGCAGATAATATTGCCCAAAACACTTCAGAATTCATCCTGCTGCTTTTGTCAGCAGTCACATCATCAATAAATACAAGAGAACCAGTTCCATTGGCAGCCATACATGCCCGCGCCATGACACTACCACAACCATGCTTCACTGATGAGGTAGTATGCTTAGGACCATGAGCAGTTCCTTTCCTTCTCCATACTCTTCTCTTCCCATCACTCTGGTTCAAGTTGATCTTGGTCTCATCTGTCCATAGGATGTTATTCCAGAACCGTGAAGGCTTTTTTAGATGTCGTTTGGCAAACTTTAATCTGGCCTTCCTGTTTTTGAGGCTCACCAATGGTTTACATCTTGTGGTGATCCCTCAGTATTCACTCTGGTGAAGTCTTCTCTTGATTGTTGACTTTAAAACACATACACCTACCTCCTGGAGAGTGTTCTTGATCTGGCCAACTGTTGTGAATGGTGTTTTCTTCACCAGGGAAATAATTCTATGGTTATCAACCTCCGTGGTCTTCCGGGTCTCTTGGTGTTGCTGAGCTCACTGGTGCGTTCCTTCTTTTTAAAAATGTTCCAAACAGTTGTTTTGGCCACTCCTAATGTTTTTGCTATATCTCTGATGGGTTTGTTTTGTTTTTACAGCCTAATGATGGCTTGCTTCACTGATAGCGACAGCTCTTTGGATCTCGTCTTGAGAGTTGACAACAACAGATTCCAAATGCAAATAGCACACTGGAAATTAACTCTGGACCTTTTATCTGCTCATTGTAATTGGGATAATGAGGGAATAACACACACCTGGCCATGGAACAGCTGAGAAGCCAATTTCCCCATTACTTTTGGTACCTTAACAAGTGGGAGGCACATATGCAAACTGTTGTAATTCCTACACCGTTTACCTGATTTTGATGTAAACACCATTGTGGTGGTGTATAGAGCGAAAAATGTTACAATTGTGTCGATGTCCCAATATTTATGGACCTGACTGTATAATGCCCTTGCATATATGCCCTTCAAATATAATGTTTTACATGGTCAGCTCACCTGCAGGCCCTTGCATATAATTTTTTAGAGGGTCAGCTCTGAGAGTTTTTACCAAACTGATGGTAGAAGTGATGGCTCACCTAAGACACTACAAAATAATTATTATCTTATATCTGGATGATTTTTTATTAACAGCCCAATCTGAGGAGAATTTGAAGGATCATCTTCAGATAACCCTGGAGGTGCTAACAAAAATGGGGTGGATTATCAACTACGACAAATCAGATCTACAGTTGGAAACCAGGAAGCTCTTCTTGGGTACCCTTTTAGATTCAGTGGAAGAAATGTGTTTTGTGCCTATACTCAAACAAAAGACCTTGGTGATAAAGTACCAACACTTCAAGAAGAAGAGAAATTGCACAATCAGAGAGGCAATGAGAATTCTGGGCATTATGACATCCTGCATACCCATGATTCCCTGGGCCCATTTTTATTCAAGACCATTACAGAAATTGATCCTATCTGGTTGGGACAAGAGTCAGGAATCCCTAGACAGAAGGATATCCCTTACCACGGGGGGTAAAAATAAATCCCTCAACTGGTGGCTAGTTCCGAACAACCTATAGAAAGGAATCTCCTGTAAACTGGATCCAATTGTGACAGTGACCACCAATGCCAGCAAGTTAGGCTGGGGAGCCCATGTGGCGGATTAATACTTTTAGGGAGAATGGTCATCTCTAGAGGATTTGGGATCTTCAAATTTAAAATAACTAACGGCGGTTCTGAAGACTCTGAAACAGTCCAAAAATATGGTAAAAGGAAAACACTTAAGGATATTCTCAGACAAGATAACTATGGTGTGTTACCTCAAACTCCAAGGTGAACCAGAAACCCCTTCCGGCAGAGGGTGTCAAATCATTTTTCACTGGGCCTAGTCCAAAGTATTATCAATTTCAGCCCTACATCTTAAGGACAGGGAAAACACTATGGCAGATTTCCTGAGCAGGAACAAAATCGATCCTGGAGAGTGGATGCTAAACAAAGAAGTGTTCCAGGAATTATGTCACAGATGGGGTCATCCTCAGATAGACCTATTTGTGACCAGAGTAAACACATAGGCAAGCTATTTCTACTCTCTAAATCCAAGGGACAATCCTCTAGAAGTGGACGCAATGTTACAAATCTGGGACATAGACTTCCCCTATGCTTACCCACCAATTACTTTTAATCCAGCAGTATTGAGGAAGATCGTCAGGAGCACTGCAAAGGTGTTATTAATTACTCTGACCTGGCCCAAAAGGGGCTGGTATTCACTCATCAGAGCAATGTGCATAGAGGATCCATTAATCCTTCCCAGGAGACAGGATCTTCTTGTTCAGGGCCCTCTGAAGCACACAGATATGAAGACCTTGAATTTGACGGCCTGGATCTTGAAAGGGAAATGCTAAAAAGGCAAGGTCTTTCTGAAAAGTAATCTTAACATTACAAAATCGTTGGAAGCCAGTTACTTTGGCCATTTACGGGAAATTCTGGGAAACATTTTGTTCCTGGTTGTCTACGGAACACCCAGACTATTCCTCACCTGCCATTTCATACATTCTAGATTTCCTTGAAAAAGGGTTTGATTTAGGGTTGAGGCCTAGTACCTTAAAAGTCCATGTTTCAGCTATTTCTGCTTACCGAGATTTCCCGTTAGCAGAACATAGATGGGTTAAAAGATTTTTTAAAGCCATTTTCAGATTAAAACCTACGATAATACAAATTATTCCATCATGGGATCTAACCTTAGTCCTAAACGCCCTTTGTGGACCTCCTTTTGAACCTTTAGATAATATCTCACCAACATATTTGACCAAGAAGCCTTCCTGGTAGCCATTACCTCTGCTTGTAGAATAGGGGAGATTCAGGCTCTCTCTATGAAAGAACCCTATCTAAAACTTGATGACTTATGGCTGTGTGCTTGATTTTAATTACCTCTTTGCAAAAGGTGTAGCTGAAATACCTGAACTCAACAATTAGAGAAGGTGGTCACATATTTTGGCCATATAGTGTGTAAGCGTGCACGTACACGGTTTGACCTGGCCCTGGGATCTGCAAGAAGATTTCGGCCAATTTCCAAAAATGTATTTTGGGTCTGATTTGGTTGAATGAACTGAATCAAAAGTAGTCCAGTTGCCCTGAAAAGTCATGTATGACACTCAGAGGACTGTATCCAACCACTGTCATTCTCTCTAAGACCAAGACAGCATTAATAATGTCAAAGTGATGGTGACATATATGGCTATGGGTGGCAGATGACTTCTCTGTTTTCTGATCTGTAAAATGGTGGGTGCCATTTTGAGTAAATCACAAATATTTCAGATTCACCAAAATTAGAATTTTTGGTGGAAATTTGCAACAAATTCAACTCTTGTAGTAAATATTTGCTCATCTGTACCCTTCACATGTGCAGTTTTTGATCAGTTTTTTTAATGTTCTTATGAAAGCCAAAATCAAGTAAGAGAAGGTGAGAACTTTTATTTTTAAACCATAATTTATCTGCTAAAACTAGATTAAAAAACCTAAACTAAACGTATTCATAATCTACACATGTGAATATACCCTTAGAATGTACTTTTGCAAAAGAAGAGCAGAATCAGACTATATGAGACTTTAAGGCTACATGCACACGACGACATTAAAACTGACATTTTTAACAGATGTTTTATTCACTGATGCCTTTTTATGAGAAACGGACATAAAAAATTGACCCATTCAATTATATGGGGACAGTTTGTCAATGAAAAACAGACAAGATAGAACATATTCTATTTTTTTACGTCCGTTTTTCACTGACCGCCAAATAAACTGCCGTGTGATTAATCCCATAGACTACCATTGGTCTTTAAACAGAGAGATGATGTCCATCACATGTCGTGTGCACGTAGCCTACGGCTAAAATGTGTTTAAATGATCTGTTTATGTTGTGACCTAATACATGGGCTCTTCAACAATATCAGACTGAAATACAATTATAATGGCTTCTAGTAATGTTGTTTATGGGGGAAGTACAGTAGATTTAATCACAGAAGTGTCTTTTCTACTTATAGAAACTCCACATACTGCATGAAAGTATCAATGTCTTTGACGGTGGCAGAACACGAGGCGGGACTCTGTTACAACAGCAGAATACGATACATCGAAAAAGCGGAAGTCACCAAAACAAAAATGATCTCATGTCCTGATATTGACGACTACAGGACATTGAATGAAAGCACAGAAGTCGCATGGTATAAGGTAAAATATTTTATAATATAATAGAAATGTTATATTTTTTGTTTTTGTAAATATTTTTTATGTTTACATTTTATAATAAATGTTTTTTATTTTATAATATTTTATATTAGATATTTTAAAACATGTATAGTACAAATAGATGGCCAGAGGCAATGTATTATTGTAACTGACTGGAAAAGTCCTAGTGGTTGATAGTAGAACTAGCACTACAGTGTGGAAGAATTGACCCCAACAAATAACTGACTTTTCTGGGGGTAACCACATCCAGCCACTCATCTCCTTTGTGGTGTCCAGTGCAGGGGAAATGTGATATCACATGCAAACCATTCAAGTGAATATGATCTACCTTTTTATGATGTATTAGGCTATGTCTACACATATGTCTACACATACCTGAAATTCCATGTGGAATTGTCCTCATTGTAGTACCAGACATTTGGATTGACTTCCATGCAGATTTTAAAGGTTTTTTTTCTGGGATTTTGATATTGACGGCCTATCCTCAGATGGTGTCTGACTCCTGGCAACCTCATTGATCAGCTTACCAAGCACAGTGCCATCCACTGGATAACAGCTGCTATTGCAGCTCAGCCCTATTTACTTGAATGGGACTGAGCTGCGCCTAGGCCATGTGACTGATGAACTTGACCTCACATGGCTTAGAGGCCTAAGCATTCACAGATCACTGCATCCTCTTCATACAGCTGATTGTCTGGGGTGCTGGGTGTCGCACCCCCTCTCATCTCATATTGATGACCTATCCTGAGGATATGCAATCAATATGAAAATTTCTGAAAACCCATTTAAATCTGTATCTTGCCTATTTCTGGTACAGAAATAGCATGGATATGTTGTGGATTTACCCCTTTGAATTCACTGTTGAAGAAGAAATCTCAAATGAGATCCTAGTGTGGCGGATTTTGCTGTGGATTACCTGTGGCTGTCCTCACCTATCAACCCCCTGGAACCTTGTTCCTGCTTTTCCATGTGTAATTGTTACTAAAAGTTTCAGCATACTTACCATATATGCGCAAGGGACCACTGACCACTCACACTGGGATTAATCCCACCACACCGCTTAGGAATTGCTACTAAAATAAACTTTATCAGAAGTTCAGGAAATTTCAGCCTCTTGTATAACACCACAGAAAAAGTCTTAACCACTTCTCCACCAAACTGAGAGGCCACAGATTTTTACATTTCACCTGTCTATTGTGGCTAGTTTTCGCTGTGCCAGTACAATTTTTTCCTGTTTTTAGGTTCCTTTTTTTATTCCAAACACTCTATTTGTGGTCTCCTACTTTTTCTTGCCCCGTTCCAATTTGCTGAAGGCAGGATTCAACTGGGTTCCTTGGGGCCACCAGAGGAAATTATTCTTGGGGCAAAGATAAATACCCTAGCATCAATATATAAGCTCCAAAAGTTTTTTTTTTCTCATGTACTGGACCTTTGAGGCTCACTATGCTATTAAATCCTAGCCCACCAGAGGATCCTCTGGTTCTCTGATGGGCCAGCCAGACAATGGCTGAAGGTCCCTCAGTTCACTGGCTACATAGGGTCAGTCAGTACATCTACCAATGCTCTGTCACATCACTGGACTGGTGGGAAAATCTCCACCCTTTTATCACCTTGCTTCAGACCATATTGTTCCATATTGATGAAAGATGTCCCTCACCAGTGGTATGCCTTCAATGGAGGCAGACCAAAGCAACTGCTACGAGACATGGGGGAAGGGGCCCAGGGATGAACTGCTTTTTCTGTTCCCGATGTGAAAATCCTACATTGTCATGTAGCCACCAC